>NC_057751.1:2378287-2399512 GCF_004010195.1 Chiloscyllium plagiosum
GGCATCTAACCATCTCAACCACCTTCACTTCTCCCAGCTAGAGCCACATCGCAAGCACAAGCTAAAAAGAATAAACACCCCATAGAATATCAATATGAATAAAAAAACATTCTGTTATAAAAAAAGGGGAATAAATACCCCACCCATCCTTTGTTATGTCCTAACTTAGAAATTTAAAATTTACATCTTAACCACCGCCAGACATAGTTTGAACCAAATTATTATCAATAGAGGTAAAAGAAAGGGAAAAACAAAGCTCCAACCGGATTTCCTCCATTTCTTTTACAGAATGATAAACGCATACCCAAGCAACGATAATTATACATACTACAATTGTTTAACTTAGGCTATTTTGTCCACAAAGTCTCTTGCCTTCTCTGATGTGTCAAAGAGATACATGGATCCATCTAAGGTGATCCGAAGCACTGCTTGGATCTCTTCCTTGAATGAACTGGCATCAGCTTCCACCACTGTGACCCTGTGCTCCACCTCATTCATCCTCTTCTCCAGGTCTCCCAGCTGCTGCTCATGCTTCTGCAGCATGAGAGAGACTGGAGCAAGCTTCTCTTCAATCTGTTTCCCCAACATCTCGCAAGATTTCGAGAACTGGTTCACCAGGTCCTGGAGAGTAATTGGCTCTGAGGCTGCTGCATGCTGAGCTACAGGCCTGGCCTCAGATGCTCCTCCTCCCTTTTTAGACATTTCTGGACTGCTGAAAATACAGGTAAGTCAATTTTTAAATGTTTCTTGGGGCTCCACAATCTTTCCAATGCCCCAGGAAATCCTGATGACCTGGGTTGGGTGGGTTAAAGGACCGTCCTGCTGCTGCTGCAATGCAAAGCTCTGCAGTGTGATTATCTCAGATCACCGCCATCTTAGATCCCCCTTGTTTTCATTTTTAATGTACAAGTTTTCACATTAATTATTCAATTCAGCAGTCAAGTTTGACTCTGTACCGTTGCTGAAATTTTGCAGCAGCAGTGACAATCTAGATGAATAGCATACCTTACTACAGGAAAAAAACGTATGGGTATGTGAGTGTGGATGAAATAACAGTGCTTGATAAATTGGTAAAATTTGTAACATGGCTCATAATATTCAGGTCAACAGATGTAGAACAGTGGAAAGGAGGTACCCATATGACTCAATTAAAGCAAATTTCACAGTTTCTCTTTTTCAAGTCATTAATCAGTAAAATAAAGCACCCGTCATACGAAAACTATTTATAAAAGCTGAGGCTTGTTGCTGCATGAACTTGGAGATCTGTTTCTATGAGGTTTGTCATTTGTGAAGTAGTTAACTGGTCACTTCCAGAAATCAATGATTTGCACTGACTGTGGGGTTGAACTGATGATCTCAAGCCAATAATTTTTTTTTATTTTTTGCAAGAATAACAATTGCAAAGTAAAGTATTGTTCTGATTTTATAATTTATGCAGTGCCATTCTGGATCATAAGACGAGAAGACACTGGAGCAGAATTAGGTCATTCAGCACATTGAGTCTGTAATAATTGTACCGAGGTCAGCCAGGTAGATTTCATAGAATCAGAGTTCCCTGAAAGGGTGGTTAATCTGGTCCAATCAAGGAGCCCTGGCTGACAGATATAAACAGGAGTCTCAGACAGTCTGTTCACTCTGAAACCTGCTTCTGAGGGAGCTGGATCAGTGTCAAGGACTGTCCATGTGTAAATAAAGGGTGAATTGGTGAAGGGACATCACCATCTGTTGAGCTATTTAATAGGCTGCATTCAATCGTGGCAAACATATTTCTCAATCCCATTCTTCTGCCTTTTCCTCACAACCCTTGATCCCCTGACCAATCAAGAACCTATCTGACTCTGCCTTAAAAACACTCAGTTACTCAGTCTCCACAGCCTTCTATGGCAATGAGTTCCATAGATTAACAAACCTCAAGCTTCGGAAATTCCTTCTTACCTCAGTTCTAAATGGAAACCCCTTTACTCTGAGGCTGTGCCCTCAGGTCCTAGTTTCTCTTACTAATGGAAACATCTTCTTCAGGTCCATTTTGTCCAGGTCTCTTATTATTTTGTAAGTTTCAATCAGATGCATTCTCAAACTTCTAAACTCCATTGAGCCCTCAACTACCCCTCATATGACATGCCCTCTGTTGCCAGGATTATTCTTATAAATATCCTCTGGACCTCCTCCAACACCAGCACAACCTTTCTGAGATACAGGACTCACATCTGCTCACAATATTCCAAATGTGGTCTGTCCAGAGCTTGATAAAGCCTCTGCAGTACATTTCTATGCCTATATTCTAGCTGTCTTGAAATGAATGCTAATATTGCATTTACCTTCTAAACTTCCAACTAAAGCCATATGTCACCTGACGAGAATCTTGAACTAGCACTCCTCTGTCCCTTTGTGGGTCAGATATCCAAAGTCTTTCCCCATTTAGAAAATAGTCTACACCTCTATTCTTTCCACCAAAATGCATAACCTTATACTTTTCCACATCGTGCTCTATCTGCTTGTTCTTTCCCATTTTCTTGGCCTGTCCAAGTCCTTCGGCACCCTACCCATTTCTTCAATACTAATTGTCCCTATCTTTGTGTCATATGCAAACTGAGCAACATTGCCGTCAGTTCCTTTGTCCAGATTATTAATATATAGTGAATAGCTGTCCCTACATGACTTCTGTACAACTCCACTGATCACTTTATCCCCACTCTCTGCCTTCTGCCAGTCAACCAATCCTTTTCATGCCAAAACCTTGCCCCAAACACCATGGATCTTCTCTCATTTAGCAGCCTCTTGTGCAACACCTTGTTAAAAGTCTTTAGGAAATTCAAATAAAACACATCAACGGGCACTGCTTTGTCGAACTTCCTCATTAATTCTTCAAACTATTTTGACAGATTTGTCAGACATGACCTCCCCTTGATGAAGCCATACTAACTCAGCAATGTTTTACCATATACTTCCAAGTACTCCTCCATATCATGATTAGTAATAGACTTTAAAGTCTTACCAACGACCAAGGTCAGGCGAATTGACCTATTATTTCCTGCCTCTGCCTCCTTCCCTTCTTAAACAAGAGTGTTATGTTAGCCATTTTCCAGTTGTCTGGGACTCTGACTCCAGTGATCCCTGAAAGATCACCATTAGTCCTCCACAGATATCTCTTTCAGAACTCGAGTGTAGTCCACTTGGTCTGGGTGATTTATCCATCTTCGGTCTTTTCAGCTTCCCCAGCACCTTCTCCTTAGTGATAGTCACTACACTCACTTGTGCTCCCGACTCTCCAAGTCCTGGTCCCATAAATATTGAATCAAAGTACCGATTCAGTTCCTCTACCGTTTCTTTGTTCCCCGTTACGTCTTCTCCAGCCTCATTTTCCAGCAATCCAATGTCCATTTGTGCCTTTCTTTCATATTTTGGATATCGTAAAATAAACTTTTGGATACCTCTTTTGTATTACTCGCTGGGTTATTTTATCTTCTCTCTTTTAATTGCTTTTATGGTTATTCTCTGGTGTTTAAAAGCATTCCAATCCTCTGGATTGCAACTAATTCTCACCACATTGTAAGCTTGTTCATTTGCTTTTCTGCTGATCTGACTTCCTTGTCAGCCATGGTTGCCTCATTCTCCTCTCAGTATTTCCTTCTTCCTTGAGATAGATTTCTGGTGTGCTTTTCGAATTACCTTCAGGAGCTCTTGCATTACTGCTCCACCGTCTTCCCTCCTGGGCTCCCTTTTCAATCAACTTTCAATCAACAACAGGGAAGACATCATTAACCAGGAAGATTTGTGAGGATGATGCCAGGCCTTGTCAGTGGGTTACAAGGAGAAGTTGGCCAGGATAGGACTTTATTCATTGGAACGTAGGAGTGGCAAAGAAAGGATGAATGCATATAGTCTTTTTCCGAGGGATGGACAATTGAAAACTAGAGGGCATGTCATAGAGTCATAGAGATGGACAGCATGGAAAAAGACACTTTGGTCCAACACGTCCATGCCGACCAGATATCCCAACCCAATCTAGTCCCACCTGCCAGTACCGGCCCATATCCCTCCAAACTCTTCCTATTCATATACCCATCCAAATGCCTCTTAAATGTTGCAATTGTACCAGCCTCCACCACTTCTGGCAGCTCATTCCATACACATACCACCCTCCGTGTGAAAAAGTTGCCCTGTAGGTCTCTTTTATGTCTTTCCCCTCTCACCTTAAACCTATGCCCTCTAGTTCTGGACTCCCCGACCCCAGGGAAAAGACTTTGCCTATTTACCCTATCCATGACCCTCATAATTTTGTAAACCTCTATAAGGTCACCCCTCAGCCTCCAACGCTCCTGGGAAAATCCTTCAACCCTGGCAACATCCTTGTCAGTCTTTTTTGAACCCTTTCAAACTTCACAACATCTTTCCGATAGGAAGGAGACCAGAATCGCACGCAATATTCCAACCGTGGCCTAACCAATGTCCTGTACAGCCGCAACATGACCTCCCAACTCCTGTATCCAATACTCTGACCAATAAAGGAAAGCATACCAAACGCCTTCTTCAATATCCTGTCAACCTGCGACTCCACTTTCAAGGAACTATGAACCTGCGCTCTGAGGACTCTTTGTTCAGCAACACTCCCTCGGACCTTACCATTAATTGTATAAGTTCTGCTAAGATTTGCTTTCCCAAAATGCAGCACCTCGCATTTATCTGAATTAAACTCCATCTGCCACTTCTCGGCCCATTGGCCCATCTGGTCCAGATCCTGTTGTAATCTGAGGTAACCCTCTTCGCTGTCTACTACACCTCCAATTTTGGTGTCATCTGCAAACTTACTAACTGTACGTCTTATGCTCCCATCCAAATCATTTATGTAAGTGACAAAAAGTAGAGGATCAGCACCGATCCTTGTGGCACTCCATTGGTCACAGGCCTCCAGTCTGAAAAACAACCCTCCACCACCACCCTCTGTCTCCTACCTTTGAGCCAGTTCTGTATCCAAATGGCTAGTTCTCCCTGTATTCAGTGAGATCTAACCTTGTTAATCAGTCTCTCATGGGGAACCTTGTGGAACGCCTTACTGAAGTCCAAAAAGATCACATCTACTGCTCTGCCCTCATCAATCCTCTTTGTGTTTAAGGTGAGAGGGGAAAGATTTAAGAAGGACCTGAGGGGCAACCTCTTCACACAGAGAGTGGTGCATATATGGAATGGGCTGCCAGAGAAAATGGTTGAGGGAGGTACAATAGAAACAGGAATGAAGTTTAGAAAAGTACATGGATGGGAAAGATTTAGAGGGATTTAGACCAAAGGTGGACAATTGGAACTAGCTGAATGGGCACCATGGTCAGCATGGACCAGTTTGGCCGAAAGGCCTGTTTCCATATGACTCGATGACTCTATGACTCTGACTCTGCCCAGTTTTCTCTCATGCCGTTGTAGTTACCTTCATTCAATTGTAATACTGTAATATCTGAATTCAGGTTCTCCCTTTCAAATTGCAGGGAGATATCTGACATATTATGGTCACTGCCCCCAAGAGGGTTTATTCACCTTAAACTCTCTAATCAATCCTGTGTAACAGAGCCCCAGATGGTTCACGTATATAGTGCCTTGACAATGATGTCACAGGTAGACAGGGTGGTGAAGAAGGCATTTGACACACTTGCCTTTATTGCTCAGAGCAATGAGTACAGGAGGCGGGATGTCATGTCACAGCTGTATAATGATGTGGTGTTGGATTGGGGTGGACAAAGTTAAAAAACACACAATACCATGTTATAGTCCAACAGGTTTATTTGGAAGTACAAGGTTTTGGAGCACTGCTCCTTCATCAGGTAGTTATTGGGGCAGAGCATAGGACACAGAATTTATAGTAAAAAGGTCAAAGTGTTGTACAACTGTTGCGATGCCTTCCAAAGATTTACAAAGCCAGCACAGCTGGATGTCCCATCATATCTGATAATGGGACTCTCTGGCTATGTCGAGGGCATCTTGAAACCCATTGTACAGGGGACCTCCAGCTTCTGTCATGGCACTACAGATTTCTTACAGAATGTCAGCACCAACAGATCAGTGGAAGCAGGAACATTCCTTGTCACAATGAACATTTTGGCACTCTACACAAGCATCCTCTACCATGACAGCACCACTGCAACAGTCTCAGCACTCAATATCAACAACTACCAATCTCCAGGCACCATCCTATAACTCATCCTTTATCCTTGACCACAACTACTTCATCTTTGACAACCAGCTCTTCATCCAGACACATAGAACAGCCATGGGAGCAAATTTGCATTCCAATATGCTAACATTTTCATGCACAAGTTTGAACAAGACTTCTTTGCTGCACAGGACCTCCAACCAATGCTTTATACCAGATAGATTGATGAGAGTTTCTTCCTCTGGACCCATGGCACAGAGTCACTGAAACAACTACACAGTGATATCAACAAGTTTTATCCCATCATCCGACTTACCATCGACTACTCTTTACAATCAGTCTCATTCTTGGACACATGAACCTCCATCAGGGATAGGCACCTCAGTACCTCACTCTACTGCAAATCCACGGATAACCTCATGATGCTGCACTTGTCTCGCTTCCATCCTCAACAAATTTAAACAGCCATTCTCCATGGACAAGCTCTATGCATACGTAAGATCTATTCAAATGAGGAGGAATGCGACGGACACCTGAAGGTGCCGAAGGATGCTCAACTCATGGATTGCCAGTTCTGACATGCCACAGCATGAAACCATAATGACTTCCTCAGGAGAAAACAGGGGATACAACTGATAAAGTACTCTTCATTGTCCAGTACTTCCTGGGAGCGGGGAAACTGCGCAATGTTCTTCTCAGCAAATAACACATTATCAGCGAGGATGAGCCCCTCATCAAGGCCTTCCCATTGCTTCCACTTCTCGCCTTTAAACAACTGCTAAATCTTAGACAGGCCATTGTTCACAACAAACCGCCCAGCTTGCAGGACAATATCAACCACAACATCATACAACCCTGTCATGGCAACCAAAGCAAGATGTGTCAGAACGTTGTAATGATGCTGCTTGTTTAACAAGATTATGCTGTCCTTGGCGTTTCTTTTCCTGAGAAGTTGTAAAAGCAGTAATTCCAAAAAGTCTGGCTTGGATGTGTTTTAGGGCCAATTTGATTATGAAAAACAGATACTGGCTCAGGTAAAAGGCTTTCAAGTTTAAAGAAAAAAACACTTGTGCAATAAAAGAGGAATGACCAGTTCTCCTTGCTCAGCTTTTCTTTGGTTTGATTTTGTTTTGGCAGTCAGGTAGTTATGAAGCTGCTGGACCCTAGAGAAGCAGGTCCATGCTGACCCTTCCTCTCCCTGACTTATCTCCTGTAAGAACCTGTGTTTGATTTTACCTTTGGTGGCAAGGAGTGTTTTTTGGGATTGATGCAATTATTGGGAATATCATCATTAAGTTGGTATAATCTGTTGGGCTTTTGGACAGGGTAAGTTATTCTATGTTCTGTTTTCCTTTGTTTGTGTTTCATTCGGTAATCTTATAAATAGAATCTGTTTTGTTTGAAATTAAGTGGTTTGACCAATTGTATCCCTCTTGGAATATCCACGTTCCACCTGCTTAAAATAATGAACAAATGAGTTTTGAGAAGATTCGTAGCTCAGGTTGAGGCTCTGGATGTAGGTTTGCTTGCTGAGCTAGAAGGTTCATTTCCAGATGCTTCGTCACCCGACCAGGTAACATCTTCAGTGGGCATTCGGGCAAAACACTGCCAATAATTCCTGCTTTCCATTTATATGTTTGGGTTTTGTTGGTTGGTGATGTCATTTCCTGTGGTGATTTATTTTCCTTCCCACATCCTGACCAGTGCTTGTAGGCTTTTGCCCAGTAGTTTCTCAACTCAACCTACACAGGTTCTATACTTTCTGACGCTGTATCATTTCTTGCTTTCAATTTAATTTTCATTCTTATTAAGAAGGTGACCCCACCCCAGTCTGCCCACCTGCCTTTTCTTTCAATAGGATGTGTATCCTTGAATATTTCATTCCCAGCCCTGATTCCCTTGCAGCCACGTCTCTGTGATACCCACAACCTGCCGATTTTAAGCTGACCTACAATCACATACTGTGTGCATTTAAGTCCAACACACTCGGTCCTGCAATGAATGCCCCCGTCTCAGAGTGGTCCCCTCATCTGCTGTGCCAGAAGTTAGATTCCTGACCCTTTCCATCCTCTCTGTCTGATTATTTTTTCTAGAAACTTGAATACCGTCTGTTGAGACCTCTTCACCTTTAACTTTTTGGGTAATTTTGCATGAACTGAACTCCACCCTCTTCATTGTTTAGTTTAAAAGCCTATTCACAGCCCTAGTTATGTGATTCACATCATGCGTCTGAGCATGATTCAGATTGTGCCCGTCCCATCAGAACAGCTCTAACCTTCTCCTGTATTGCTACTAATTTCTCTTGAATTTGCAGCCATTTCTTCCACACTAATGTTTAACTCATGTATTTACCTCTTTCATCTTCTCGACTCTGTGCCAATTTGCACTGGCTCCAGTAGAACATAGAACAATACAGAACAGAACAGGTCCTTTGGCCCTCAGTGTTGCGCCGACCTGTGAACTAATCTAAGCCATCCCCCGACACTGTTCCATCATCATCCATAAGCTTATCCAAGAACTGTTTAAATGCCCCTAATGTGGCTGAGGTAACTACATTGGCAGGCAGAACATTCCATGCAGTTCATCCTGAGATTGTTACCTTTTTTGTTCAGCATTTCAATTTAGTTCCAAGCTATGTCCATATCCTCAGCAGAACCTTATTGGTACTTACGTGGATCATGACAACTGGATCTTTCCCCTCCCACTCTATGTTTTACTATCAGCCAAATAGGATATCCCGAACCTGGGCACCAGCCAGGTAACACAGCCTTGGGGACTCAGGCCACTGAGAACAGTATCTATTTTCTGACTATACTCTCCCCCATTACCACAGTATTTCTCTATTCTCTCCCCTCTTAAACAACTCCCACTACCATGTTGTTATGGTCAGTTTGCTCCTCAACCCACAGCATCCGCTGTCATCCACACAAGGAGCAAGAATTCAAAAATGTGAGACAAGCTTCAGTGCTGAAGCTCTTTCAGAACTAGCTCCTGAATCCGTCAGCCTGCTTTGCTCGTAATCACACCCTGCCAACCCTGATCACTAATTCGAAGTTGTCAATGTAAGAGGTTTGACTGTGTCCTGAAACACAGCATCCTGGTAACTCCCACTTCCCTGATGTGTTGCACTAGATCTGATTGAATGGTGTGTTGAAACATTAAGATTCACATCAACCTGGAGTTTAACAGTGAGTATATTATCAATATCGTGTACAGTCAAATCTGACTTCATGACTTTAAAATGTCTGATCACATTGTCAGCCTACTTTGATCTGAAGTGCTGATTGTAAATTCCATGGATAATGTTTCCAAATATAATCAATTCATATGTGGCGTTTGTGCCTGATTTTGAGAAGTATAACAACAACTTATAGTCATCAAGTCTTAGAGATGCACAACATGGAAACAGACCCGAAGATCCAACTCATTCCAACCAGATATTCAAAATTAATCGAGTCCCATTTGTCAGCATTTGGCCCATATTTCTCTAAACCCTTCCTGTTCATATACCTATCCAGATTACCTTGAAATTGTACCAAACCCCACCACCTCTTCTGGCAAATCATTCCATACACACACCACCTCCTGCATGAAAAAGTTGCCCTTAGGTCCCTTTTAAATATTGCCCCTCTCACCTGAAACCTATGCCATCTAGTTCTGAACTCCCCTACTCTGGGGAAAAGATCATGAGTGTTCACCCTATCCATAGCCCTCATGACTTCATAAACCTCTGTCATCCTTTATCCTCTGAAGTTCCAAAGAAAATAGCCCCAGTCTATTCAGCCTCTCCCTACAGCTCAAACCCTCCAACCCTGGCAACATCCTTGTAAATCTTTTCTAAACCCTTTCAAGTGAAAGAACATCCTTCCTCCAGCAGGGAGACAGAATTGAATGCAGTATTCCAAAAGTGGCCGAACAGCCACAACATTACCTGTAAACTCCTCTTCTCAATGCACTGATCAATAAAGGCAAGTGTACCAAATGACGTCTTCACTATCCTGTCTATTTGTGACTCTACTTTCAAGGAACTATGAACAACACTCCAAGATCTCTTTGTTCGGCAACATGCCCCAGAACCTTACTATTAAGTGTATAACTCCTGCTTAAATTTGCCCTGCCGAAAAGTAGCACCTTACATTTATCTGGATTTAACCATCTGCCACTTCTTTGCCCTTTGGCCCATCTGATCGAGGTCCTGTTGTACTCTGATGTAACCTTCTTTGCTCCAATTTTGGTGTCATCTGTAAATTTTCTAACCATGTCTCCGAGATTCACATCCAGATCATTTATACGAATGACAAAAAGCAGTGGACCCAGCACTGATCCTCACAGCACACTGATTGTCACAGGCCTCCAGTCCGAAAAGCAAGTCTCCACCACTACCCTTTGTTTCTACCTTTCAGACAATTTTTTATCCCAATGGTGAGTTCTCCTTGTATTCCATGTGCTCTAACCTTGCCACAAGTCTACCATGAGGAACCTTGTCGAATGCCTTACTGAAGTCCATGTAGACAATGTCCATCACTCTGCCTTCATCAGTGCTCTTCATCACTTCTTCAAAAGACTCAGTCAACTTAGTGAAACACGATTTCCCACCCACAAAGCCACATTGACTATCCCTCAGCAGCCTTTGCCTCTCCAAATACATGTAAATCCTGTCCCTCACAATCCACTCCAACAACCTGCCCACATGTCAAGCTCACTGGTCTATAGCCAGGAGAAAATTGTGGCTGTAAGAACTGCTCCATTTCTGAGTTTTTTTTCAGTGTTGGAGCTGATTTCCTCAATTTCTAGGAGCAGAAATTACTGTCTTATAAGCTTTTGCAGTGTTTTGGAACTTTAGAAAAAGGTCACAATAAGGTATTTGAAAACAAGAGGGACAGTAGGTATAGTGTGGGAGAAGATAAAAAAAGAGCAGGGAACCTGCAGGAGTTTTGTCTCAGAAAAATTAACAAACAGTGAAATTCACAGCTGACCTGAGAAAAACCTCAGTATTGGGAGCTTACGGCAGGGGAACAGCTAAGTATTTATTGCATTTGTGTAGCACCTTAAACTGAGTAAAATATCCCAAGTTACTTAACAGGAGTGTGAACAAACAAAATGTGTTGTGACAAAAGCTTGGTCAAAGAGCGAGCTATTCAGGGAGTCTTAACTGAAGAGAGAAAGAGGTTGAAGTGCTTAAGAATTCCCCAATTTGAAGCCAAGGCAGCTGAAACAACAGCCTTAAATTGTAAAGCAATTAAAACCAGGGATACACAATAGGTCAGAATTGAAGGTTCAAGATTCTCAGAGAGCTGCAGGGTTGCAGGAGGTTTCTGAGACATGGAAGAGACAAGACCATGGAGGGATTTGAAAACAAGGGTGTACAAAGAATAAAGAACAGTACAGCACAGGGACATGTTCCTTAGGTCCTCCAATTCTGCACCGACACGTTTTGCCCTTCCATACTAAAACATTTTCACTTAACAGGATCTGTATCCTTCTATTCCCTTCCTATACATGTAGTCGTCTGAGTATTTCTTGAATGCTGCTATTGAGTCTGCTTCCACCACCTCCTCTGGTAACGCGTTTCAGGCACTCACAGCCCTTTGTATGAAAAACTTGCCTCACACATCTCTTTTAAAATTCACCCCCGCATCATTAACCTGTGTCCCCTAGTAATTGACCCCTTCACCCTGAGAAAAAACCTCATACCTTCCACTATATCCAAGTCATTCACAATCTAATTAACTTCTGTCAGGTCACCTTCAACCTTCTGCTTTACAGTGAAAACAAAGCCAGTCTATCCAAACTTTCTTCACAGCTAAAACCTCCCATACCAGGCAACTCCCTGATAAGCCTTTCCGTACCCTCTCCACAGCATCATATCCTTCTGGTAGATGGGTGATCAGAACTGCATGCAAGATTCCAAGTGTGGCCTAACTAAAGTTCTATAAAACTGCATCATGACCTGTCTATGCTTATACTCATGCCCCTTCCAGTGAAGGCAAGTAAGCCATAAGCCTTTTTCACTACCTTATCAACCCGCGCAGCTGCCTTCAGTGATCTACGGACCTGTACATCCAGATCCTCCAAATATCAATACTCCAAAGGATTCTGCCATTCACTATACAATTTACATCTGTACTTGACCTTCCAAAATGCATCACCTCACATTTGTCCGGATTAAACTCCATCTGCCATTTTTCTGCCCATGCCTCCGACCGACGTATATCCTGCTGTATCTTCTCCTCACTGTCCGTCCTCTCCTCACTGTCTGTAACTCCATCAATCTTTGTATCATCTTCACACTTAGTAATTAGACCTGTTATATTGTCCTCCAAATCATTTATGTAGGCCATGAAAAGCAGAGTTTCCAGCACTGATCCTTGTGGAACACTACAAGTCACAATACTCCATTCCAAAAAGCATCCTTCCACTGCACTCTCTGTCCCCTATGACTAAGCTGGATTCCTCTTGCAAGCTCAGTCCTGTTACCATGTGACTTCAGCTTTTGCACCAGTCTGCCATGAGGGGCCTTGTCAAAGGCTTTACTGAAGTCCACATAGACAGCATTAACCACTTTTCCTTCATCAATCATCTTCGTCACCTCCTCAAAAATGTTGATCAGGTTAGTGAGGCAAAGTCTCCCCCATGCTGTCTACTGCTAATAAGTCAACTTATTTCTAAATGCCAATAGATCTTTCCCTGGGAATCTTTTCTAATAATTTCCCTACCAGCAGGTTTACAGGCTGACAGTTTCCTGGATTATCCTTGCAACCTTTCTGAAACAATGGAACAACATTCTCCAGTCCTCTGGAACCTCACCTGTGGTCAAAGAGGATACAAATATGTCTTTCAATTTTCCAGCAATTCATTTTATTGTCTCCTCAATATTCTGGGATAGATCTCATGAGGACCCAGTGATTTACCTAGTAGCATGTGAATTTTGAACTTGATGCATTGTCAGATGGTAGGTGCAGGCCATCAAGGAAAATATAGGATGATAAGGTCTTTGTGTGAGTTGGGACCATGACAGCTATACTGCATAAACAATCATCACACATCTGAGCAGTTTGATTAAAAATATCTATAAAGAAGACTAACTGGTCAATTATCTCACTGTTGCTAATGACACATCAGTGTGCAAATTGTGCACCAATGCTTGCCAGCATGACAACTAATGTTGCATTAGAGGATATGACAACTGCAAATTATCCCCTGAATGAGAATAACTTCTGAAGGAAGGAATCAAAGCCATAATTTTGAGAACTTTTCATGCATTCATACCTTGTCAATTAATGGCAGATCTCTGGCTATTATCTGCTCAAAAGAGTTTTCCAAAGCTTGTCTTGCACACCCATCAAATCATAATGATATTTTCCAGAAAAAAAAATGTCTCCACATTGCAGTCATATGTTTTTCAACAAGATTTAAAATTCACTATTCGTATACTGTTTCAGAGCCAGTTAAACATCATCAGGATCAGCTGGTTTGACAAAAGTCTTGAATAGAGATTGATGCAGTTTCATGGTTCGATTCAATGAAATGAATAGTCAGGCTTCTTCATGTCACCTGTTTCATTGCATGTTGAAAGCCTAAATTCCTGTATCAGGAGTACAGGAATTTGAGGGTTCCTTTTCAGGAAATAAGAAGCAACAATGCAGCCAAAGCATTTCCCTGATCTAAAAATTAGTTTCAAATTCCTTGATCAGTGCAGTGTGAACTCGTGAACTGGTTATTCACCTGAGTAAGCTGAATTGTAGTAAAATCCCCAGTGTTTATAAGAGTTTGAAACAACAATGTTTTTCTCACTGCACACCTGCCAGGGATGCAGAATTAATTCTTCGAACTTCTGAAGTCCATAGAGCAGGAATTGAGAAATTAGCAGAGTCAACATTTCCTGAGTGCAAGAGAAGAGGAAACCTGGGATGTCTGGTCTGCTTCTTTATGACACTGTCCCCACAATTTCATATCAGACCTGGTACATGAAGTCAAATGTCAAAACTGGTTCACATTCAGTGTTGCTGTTATAATAAGAAGGGTACTCCCAATCTTCCCATGGAGATAAGATGCAGGAGCAAGAGGACAATTCTCCTCCTTGAGCTCACTTTTCCATTCATTAAATTCATGACTAATCAGTTGTTTTTCAAATTCCACATTCCCATCTACTCCTAATAACCTTTGATTCCCCACACCTAATAATAATCTAACCATCTCTGTTTTAAAAGTGCTCAGTGAACCTGTCTCCTGACACAGGGAGTTTCCTGCCTATTTTGGCGTCATCTTCAAATTTAACTACCATGTCTTAGCTCCACTCAACTAAGTCATAAAGTAAATTTATAAAATAATGTGGCCCCAACATAGATCCCTATAGGACTCTACTCTTTTCATCATCAGAATCATATAGTGAAATATCTATGCATCCTCTCCATTTCCTGTCAGCCAGCCAATCTTTAATCCATGCTCATGTGAGCCCCAAGGCTTTTGTTTTCTCCAATAATCTTTGCAGTGGCACCGTGTCACATGCCTTCTGTAAATCTAAGTATAGCGTGTCTATCAGGCTCACCCTTATCCACAGCGCATGTTGCTCCCTCCAGTGAGTTAATTAAACATAATTTCATTTTGATTAAACCATGCTGCTTCTTCATGATTACTCCATGTTTTTCTGAATGTGAAGCTTTAATCTCTTTCAGTGATTGATTCTGACACTTTCCACTTGAAAGATGTGAAGCTAACTGGCCTAAAATGTCTTAATTTTCACCTCTCTTCCTTCCGGCATGGAAGGGCTATTTTTGCCACTTTGCAGTCAATGGAACTTTTTGTGGATCAGGGGAATTTTGGAAAATTAACTCCAATGCATCAATGACCTCATTAACAACCTTTTAAAGTCCCTAATACTTAATTTTTGCTCATGTTGTATTCATGCTGCTGCTTATCATTGTGTGGCCTGAGACAGGTAGTGTGAGAGAACTTGGACTGCAGAATCGTCAATTCCGGATGAAAAGTCAAGAGCTGTCATTGTGCTGTTCTGACATATTCTTGACAGTGTGTAATGGCTTCCGGTCCCTGGAATAACATAACAATCATCATGGAACTGCTCTTCCATGGCATAAGTAGCACAGTGTGAACAGAATTAAGGAAAAGAAGAGAGAAAAATAAGCAGAGAAGCATGCAGAGTAAACCGACTAACATTCAACACTAGAGTTTAAGCAATGGTCTTTCAATATTGTAACAGAAAGAATAAAGACTAGTATATCTCTGAATACAATGTATTGGAAGTTTTTCACCTTAATATGTGATCACCAGTTTTATCAAGCAGCTCAAGGCTGAAAACCGTTCTTGACTTTCTCTTCTCTTTGACCAAGTTCTCTTGAACTCAAACATGCGAATGTGATCATAATACTACACAACAAAAGACTTCCACAATTGGCTTCTGTTATGAAGATGTGGGTGTTTATGATGTAGGTTTGCTCGCTGAGCTGTAGGTGGGTGTCCTGTACCTTTAAGAGAGTTAAAAGCAATAGGACTACCTGACAGCACTAAGTGTTCTGAAAAAAGATATAATGTAACCTTTTAGTCCAGCAGTTAGTGTAGCTGGTTGCTTGGAAACAAAAATCGATTCAAATTATACCAATCAGTTCAAATTATACCCCCAAAATACGCCAAACACCAATCCAGTTTGAATTTAGTACATTGACAATCTTAAAAGCCAATGACACAATCCAATGCTTTGGGGGTATAAGACTAGGGAACAGTGAACAGTTGGGTGGAGAACTGACAAGCCACCAGCATGTTGAGACTGACTGAAAAATAACTCTCTTAAAGGTACTTTTATCGATCAGTAACCTGTGAAGCAGAATCCCCCAAAAGAAGAAAAGAACACAGGAATACAGAGAAGAACTGAAAGCTGCCTGGTTTTGAGATAAGAAGTTTTGTTTTGAAAATCTTAATCAGGGTTTTATCGGACTAATATTATAGAAGGGAAGGTAAAAGATAGGTTAGAGGAAGGAGTTAGAAATTGTTGTTAGTTATACTTTAAGAAATATATTGGTTAATTTTTACTTTAAATACTTCTTGGCCTCCTGAATTTTCACAGATTACTGCATGGAATAACTCTTTTCTGTGTTGCTGCTTTAAATTAAGTGGGAGGGTTTACCCCATGTCATAACACTAATCTCACTCTCTCTCGGTGATCCGCATGCCTCCTTAGATATTCCCAAAATGCCCAACTTACCTGCAGCTTCAGCATCCCTCAGAAACCACCTTACCCCTCTCCCCCTGGAGAATACCAGTCCTCCATCCCATCTCCATTCAGTTAGATCTTTATTCTCTTTGCTGTACAATGTCCACTCTGTTCTGCCAGCTGCTCCAGCCCACTGCCACCTTCCCCCAAACATACGTCTTCTGGCCCTGATCATTTACACATTTTATTACTTCCTCTTAACACAAGTCCTATCATAGCAACATAAATCCTTTAAATTCATCCTAACTGTTCAAAATATTTCAGTTGTTTTGTGGAGTTTAATCATGAACAGGAGGAAGTATTGATTGAGAGACTTGATAACAAATAATGAGAGATTTCTCAGACATCTGTGGATTGGTTAGTGAGAAGGTCAACATATGGAACATTGTATTCTGGAAAATATCCAATATTTCGTGAGAAGATTTATGTCTGGTTTCTTACTTGATCTGAATTCTGGATGAGTTAATGCAAACCTTGCTTCCTTCAGGTTGATATCTGCATTCCTTCCACCTATTTGGCATACCTCCTTTAGATGTTAGAGGCACCCAATAAACATGAGCTGTAAGTTATACTCAAACACTCTCCTCATACCCTGGATCATGTATCCTCCTGTTTCTGCTCTAGCTGCTATTAAGAATGGAATCTCTGCTTCCCGTCCATGTCATCATTATAATTTGTATCTATTATTATCATATTGTCTCACAGGGCTGCTGTCCCACCAGATAAATTGTGACAGGCCTTCTTAACATGCTAATTGAGGTTCGTATTACTTATGACTGTTATCCGTTCAGTGTCCTGAATGTGGTGCCAATTTATTATCAATTAACAAATGTAAGAAAGCTTTACACTCTGAAAAGTGAGAGGCAGACAGCATAGTAATTAAACTAGTGAGCACACAAAAAGGTTGCATAGGTATATTAAGCATTCAATTAAAATTTAGATAAATGTCGACTTAACATGGCAGGTCCCCCGATAACATTCAGAGAGACATTCTTGTCAACGTCAAGCACAGCTAAACACCTTCAAAATAAATTTTGTGCAAGATCTTATTCGCACAATGTATTTGCATGACTGATTGTAACTTCAGGAGGTCGGACCACCCAGCTTGTTTGCTGAAGTTTCATCACGTAGGGGAAACTAAGAAATCTATTTTTTGTACATACAAAATCACCCTCTTCAGTTCCATCATCTGAAGAGTTGGAGGATGAAACACTGTTTTCTCAATTATTTGAAGGGAAGGAAAAACAAGATTTAAATCCATTCAGTGCCCTTCACAACCCAGGATGCCTCGAAGGTGTTTTACAATAATCAAGATTCTTTTGAAGTGCCGACACTGTTGGAGTGCAGAAAATGCTGCAGTCAATTTGCATACAGCTAGAATACATAAACAGCAATGAAGTTCTGATCAAATAATTTGCTTTAAGTTATGCAAAAGGGTCACTAACCTGAAACATAAACTGCCTTTTTCTCTCTCCACTGATCCTGCTCGACCAATTGGGTGAAATTTTGAATTTCGCATGTGACTGAAAACAGGAGCAGATTGTGAATGGGCAACACCTGCTGAACAATCCCAAGTGCATAAACAACTGTGCAACTACCAGTTTGAGGTAATCAGTGAAACTTGTTCTTCATGTCCGGTTCATCACTTTGATAAGGTCTTTACATCATGTTAAGTGGACACACTTAATAGCTATTAATGACCTGAGCACCGATATAGAGATAGCACCTGTAACACTGCATTTGGAATGAGAGATGTAAGACTGGTGAAGTCAATAATTTCTCTGCTAAAGAAAAGATTGATTTCAGTCTCTCCACATGGCTTGAAATCCATTAATGTCATAACTTGTCTGATTTATACTTGTCAGATATGACACATTCATGTATAGAGATCTATTTTCTGCAAACTGAAGGAACATGTTGAAGCGTTGTTCCTTTTTGAAATACGTTGGTGTTTGGGAACCTTTGGTTCAGCTGCTTTCTTAATGGTAACATCTCAGCCATTCAGAATTGACTTGAATTCAATACCCTTATCTCCTGTATGAAAAGTTGTGATAATTTGAAATTTAACATTGTTGCATTTGCCCTGATGAATGTGAAAGGAAATGTTTCAGCAAAATCTTCCTCTTTTCAACAGTCAAAGTTCAAGTTCTGTGTTGCCAAGCAACTGTTTGCCAGAAGGCAGTTTTCAATGAACAAAGTATCAGTCATCAAGTCTGGTATAGGTTCACACATTGCAGCCAGTTTTAATGTTGGCAGTCGTTAAGGAATTTTTGTCAAGAGGAATTGTCTTTGCCACTCGGACTTTACATTTGAGATGTGTAAGATAGTGGGGTCACAGTAATGTCACAAGAATAGCTGTCACAGGCCTGGGCAAATGCTTTGGGAACATGGTTTCAAATCCCACTATGAAAATGCGCAAATCAAGTTTGCTGAATATATCCAGTATCCTGTGTTTCGATAGCTGTTTGAGCTCTTGGTTGTTCAGGACATGAGGGAGAAGACACCTTTCCACTTCAAATAACACCAACAAACCTTTTGTATCCACCTAAGAAGGCAGATTGGGCCTCAGTTGAATAACTCATCTGAAGAAGGATACACCTGATGACGCAGCACTTCCTTCAGCAGGACAGCCTCACCATCAGTGATTTACTCTGTCAATACACTTGAATAATGGAGTTTTCCCTTATTACTTGAACTCTGACAGTGCAGCAACCTCCTCTCAGTTGGGTGACTGGAAGTGTCAGTCTTGATTGGGTGTTCGAGTCTTTTTAATTCTTGTCCCACCTAACGGAGAGCATGAGTGCAACCCACTGATGCATGGTTTTAAAGTTTGCTTGTGTTTAATCCTGTGCAATAATTAGTGAAACATTTCACTGAGCAGAGAATCTTCCAAATAACCACAAGGAAGGACTTGCCAAGGCCCGTGTGGTGGAAGTCTTATTTAGAAGTCTTTTTCAAATCACATTGGTGTCATTGGCTGGCGAGCATTTATTGTTTGTCCCTCAGTGGATGTCCTGGGACATCAGGCCCCCAGACAAAATCTGAAGCAGATTGCTGTTTTATTTTCATCACAGTAGTACAAATCCTACAATAGGGAATTTTGAACAAATTTTAGGTACTTTATTTGAAGAGGAAAGCAGATACAGACAATGGTAAATAGGAGGCTGTGCAGATGGGTCAGACCTGCAGGACCACTGCTAAATTTTGTTCGACAGAGTCATTGGTTTAAACATCATATTATGTCTCACGGTGATCAGTGATGGACTCAGTTTAAGACATGCTTCCTTTAAGATACATGGACCACAAACTTTCTGGCTATCATTGTAAATTGCAAAGCTTGCTGTGCACAAATTAGTTGCATTTTCCTACATGATTACAGTGACGACACCTCAAAGGTATTTAATTGGCTGTTAATACATCTCATGGTTGTGAAAGGTGTACAAATGTGGTATTTTTCTAACTGATGTGTAAATACTTAACTTACTCAGTTTATCATTATCAGAATTACTCTGAAATGATAACCAGATGCCAGCTTTTCAAACCAACATTCAGTAAGTAATGACAAAAAAATATTGATAGTCTACCTCCCACTGCCATTAAGTCTGTTCCATTTAACTGATAGTTACTGAAATCCAAATGACTGCGATCCCCTGATACTTGTGTGTGTTATTCCCAGCAGGGAAATGTAACAAGATACTGAATGGTTGAACAATGAAGAGAAAGGCAGGAATTATATATAACAGCATTTAATTGGGGATAAGCAATACACGGTGGCCTTGCTAGCACTACTTCCATGCAAGAATCAATAAGGAATTTTGTACTTTGAAAAAGGTCAAACAGGTTAAGTCTATAGGGAGAGAGCATGGTTGGAGAAAGCATAAGGAACAGGTACAGCTACAGCACAGTGGCTGTGGTCTTCTTTTATCTGGCCTGATTTTGCTTCTCTACATCCCTTTAAAGGAATGTTTGTGTAACATTAATCATTGGACATTAAGCTGTGTAGTTATGTGCAATTCACATCCTGCAGAGAGAGATACATTTCAATTGCGTTAGATGCTGAAGCTTTCATTATTGGTAAAACTGCCTGTCGTAATCAATCAGGGTTTAACATGTAACAGCAGTTTAAAAGGGAGAAAAGCAGACAAAGGAAGCACATAGTGAGGACATTGCAGGTGAGAGAGAGAGAGAGAATCTGCACAGTTAGTGCCTTTGCTGTTTGAATTCGTGTATCGCTGGACATCAGAGTGCATCTGGGAAAATTAACAAACAGTGAAATTCACAACTAATCTTGGAGGAACTGTTGGGCGAAGTTCACAGCACAGAATCAGATAGTTAATTGTTCTTTTAAATCTGTCCAAGAGAAAGGCTGCAGTATTGGGTACAGTCGATTCTTTCTTGATTGTATGTTTTTGGAGATAAGTCTCTTGATTAAACTTAAAATATAAGCCATAGATATTAATTTAACCTGGGGCAGTGTTTGGAGAGGGATAAGACGGTGTTATTTTCTGGGTCTGTAGACTGTGAAAGAGCAAAAATGGCCTTTGCAGTGATATGTACTTCTTGTCAGATGTGGGAGTTTAAAGAGAGTTTAAGGGTTACTGCGGATTATATCTGTCATAAATGCTGTTGGATGCGAATCTTATCAGATGGAGAGGATCGGTTGGAGAGACAGATAGAAACGATGAGGAATTTGCAACAGTATTTGAATGGATGGCAGTTATAGGAAGGGGGGAAAGTCTCAGATACAGTCACATAGATGGGTTAACTCCAGGAAGGGTGAGAGAGGTAGGCACCTAGGGCAGGAGTCTTTTGTGGACATACCCATTTCAAACAGGTATGCTGTTTTGGAAAATGTAGGGGG
>NC_057751.1:2402903-2450034 GCF_004010195.1 Chiloscyllium plagiosum
GTCTTTTCCCTGGGGTGGGGGAGTCCAGAACTAGAGAGCATAGGTTTAGGGTGAGAGGGGAAAGATATAAAAGAGACCTAAGGGGCAACTTTTTCACGCAGAGGGTGGTACGTGTATGGAATGAGCTACCAGAGGATGTGGTGGAGGCTGGTACAATTGCAACATTTAAGAGGCATTTGGATGGGTATATGAATAGGAAGGGTTTGGAGAGATATGGGCCGGGTGCTGGCAGGTGGGACTAGATTGGGTTGGGATATCTGGTCGGCATGGACGGGTTGGACCGAAGGATCTGTTTCCATGCTGTACATCTCTATGACTCTATGAGTCTATGTATCACTCTGTTCACTTGTCTGTCTGAATAGTGTCTGTGTGATCTCCTTCTCAGTGGAGAGCGATGCAAGATTTCCCAGTGTTTAATTTGAACAGTCAGAGCACTACTTGTGCAACCAACAATTGGAATACTGTGCAAATAAGAGCTCACTGTGTAGAGTGTGATATATTACCAGAGGTGGAGAATTAGTTAGGCAGTGGAAGCAGGAGGTGGGAATAACTGTGTTTTCTCATGATGGCAGAAGGTGATGAACAATGTATCAGAAGACCACAAGAGATAGGAACATGAGTAGGACATTCAGCCATTGAACCTGTTCCAACATTCAATCGGATCATGGCTGATTCAATGTTCCGCATGTCCATTTTCCTGCATTTTCCCTTAACCCTTGCTTTCACAACTGATCAAGAATCTATTTGTCTTAGCCTCAAATATACATAAGGACTTGCCCCCACAGCTCTTTGTGGCAATAAATTCCAAAGACTTTCAACCATTAAAGAGAGGAAATCCTTCCTCACCTTAGTCTCAAATTGTTGTCCCTATAATCTGATATGATGTCCTCTATTCCTCGACTCATCCATGAGCAGAAACATCCTCTCTGCATTTATCCTGTCAAGCCCCTTAAGAATCCAGTATGTCTCAATGAGATCATCTTTCATTCTTCTAAACTCCAGTGAGTAGAGTCCCAACCTGATTAACCTTTGCTTGTCAGACAATCCCTCTATACTACAGATCATCTCAATAAATCCTCTCTGAATTGCCTTCAGTTAAACAATATCTTACTTTAAATAAGAGGACTGAAAGTGCTCACAGTCCTCTAGATATGGTCTCACCAACACCTTGTAGTGTTGGGGTAAGATTTCCCTACTCTGGTACTCCAATCCCCTTAAAATAAGGGCCAAATTAGCCTTCCTGATTACCTGCTGCATGTTTGTGTTAGCTTTCTGTGTTTTGTGCACAATAACCCCCAAGTCCCTTTGTTGTGAAGTTTTCTGCAGTTTTCTCTATTGAAATAATATTCTCGTTTCCCCTTTCCGAATGAACAACTTCCACATTATAGTCCATTTGCCAAATTTTTGCCCAGTTAGATAACTCATCAATAGCCTCTCTGTAACCTGCTTGTATCCCTCTCACAATCTGCCTTTCCACCTATTTTTGAGCCACAGAGAGGGCCTTGGAGGGAGTACAATATTCATTTACAAGAGTGGTACCTGGACTTCAGGAATAAGTTATGAGGAGAAACTCGACAAATTTCTTCAGAGTTTGGTAGCTTAAGGGGTGATCTGATAGAAATTTTTAAGATGCTAAGAGGAAATGACACGATAGATAAAGATAAACTATTTCAGGAGATTCTTGGAACTAGGGGCATAATTCTGAGAATTAGGGCCAGACTGTTCAGGAGAGATATTAGGAAGCAGTTCTGCACACAAATAGTTGTGAATATTTAGAAAACTCTTTCACAAATGAACTTGGATGCAAGATCAGTTGTTCATTCTTTTTTGTTCAGCAAAGAAATGAAGAGATATGGGTCAAAGGCAGGTATATAGAATGAGACCACAGGTCAGCTATTATCTCATTGAATGGTGGAACGGACTGAAGGAGCTGGATGGCCTATTCCTGCTCCTATGTTTCTATGACTTCAAAATTTCTTTTTTAGTTGGTATGGCTATAGCTGGTTTCTGGAGCTTTCTTAGCAGCATGGAGATGTACAGCACAGAAACAGACCCTTTGGTCCAACTCATCCATGCTGACCAGAAATCCCAACAGAATCGAGTCCCATTTGCCAGCACTTTGGCCCATATCCCTCTGAACTCTTCCTATTCATATACCCATCCAGGTGCCTTTTTAAGTGCTGTAATTGTACCAGTCTCAATCACTTCCTCTGGCAGCTCATTTCATACACGCACCACCGTCTGTGTGAAAATGTTGCCCCCTAGGTTCCTTTTTAACCTTTACTCTCTCACCCTAAACCTATGCCCTCCAGTTCTGGACTCCCCCAGCCCAGGGAAAAGACCTTGTCTATTAACCCTATCCATGCCCCACATGATTTTATAAACCTCAAGCCTCCGACGCTCCAGGGAAAACAGCTCCATCCTTTTCAGTCTCTCCTGACAGCTTAAACCCTCCAATCCTGGCAACATTCCCTTTAAATCTTTTCTGAACCCTTTCAAGGTTTACAACATCCTTCCTATAGGAGGGAGTCCAGAATTGCACACAATTTTCGGATGGACTGCTTGTTTGAGCTTGAGTTATTTTTGTCACATGTACTGAGATACAGTGAAAAGTGTTGTTTTGCGTACTGTACAGGCAGTTCATACCATGCAAAGTGCATCAGGTTAGCAGAACAGGGTGCACAATACAGTGTAACAGCCACAGAGAAGGAGCAGAGAGAGAGGGAAAGAGAGAGAAAGAGAGATTGACATTAACATTTGAGAGGTCCATTAAGAAAATCTGATAACAGCAGGGAAGAAGCTGTTCTTGAATCTGACCACAAGTGTGATTCAAACCTTTATATCTTCTGCCCAAAGGAAAAGGGTGGAAGAGACTATGACAGACATGGGAGGGGTTTTTGCTTATGTTGGATGTTGGTTTTCCAGATACTCCGCTTCCAGCAGTTTTCATCAACAGCCTTCTTTTGAGCTTAATATTTCAGTCTCCACTATCTCATGTCCACAGACACAGACCTGCACACTTTATGAATGTTGTTCAGTATTATGAAGCGGGAGTGGATACTGTTTTGCACTGAGAGCTTACAAGCACCTGTCATATGACTAGCCAGGAGTCTCAGAGTGTACTGGAAAATTGAAAATATGTTACATTTAGCTATGAAATAGATACCTGAGTTACTTTCTGTTTGGCAACAATTCAAATTTAGCCAGTCAGTTTAAATTATGCCCCAGGATACTAAAATCCAATTGAGTTTCAATTTATTGTTTTTGCAAACCTCGAAACAATGAGGTAATCTGAAGTTTAGGATATGAAGCAACCAGCATTTTGAAAGTCAGATAGAGAGTAACTACCATCTAGAAAGATTGCCATTCAAAGCACTGTCTCTCAAAGGTACCTTTTTTCATATAAACATCTTTGCAGTAAAAGACAGAAGCTGACCCAGGGAGATCTTCAGCCAAAAGAAGAAGGACACTGGAGATGCCAGCCGCTGTGTGGTTTTGAAATTATGTTGATCTAATTTAAAATGGGTTTTTCTTAGAATGGCATATTGTGATAGAATTGGAGGCAGATAACAAGCAGTTAAGAGAAAGGGGGACTCAGAGTTGTTTGTAGTTGTTTCATGTTGAAAAATGTGGTGCTGGAAAAACACAGCAGGCCAGGCAGCATCCGAAGAGCAGAAGAATCGATGTTTCGGGCATAAGCCCTTCTTTAGGAATGTAGTTGTTTAATGTTCACTTTTCAAGTTAAGGAATAAATTGATATTTTGGATGTAGGTTTGCTCGTTGAGCTGGAAGGTTCGTTTTCAAACATTTTGTCACCATACTAAGTAACATCTTCAGTGAGCCTCCGGATGAAGCACTAGTGGTGTAGCCTGCTTTCTATTTATATGTTTGGGTTTCCTTGTGTTGGTGATTTCATTTCCTGTGGTGACGTCATTTCTGGTTCTTTTTCTCAAGGGGTGGTAAATGGGATCCAAGTCAATGTGTTTACTGATAGAGTTCCGGTTGGAATGTGATGCTTCTAGGGATTCTCATAAGTGTCTCATGCAAAGACTCAAACAAACAGCTCTACCAACCATCCAACCCAAACTTTGGGTCCTCTATGTGGATGACACCTTTGTCATCACGAAATGAAACAAATTGGAGGACACCTTCAAGACCATCAATAATACCCTTACTGGCATAAAATTCACTCGAGAGGAGGAAAACAACAACAAACCACCATTCCTAGATGTCGCAGTAGAGCGAACAGCCAATGGGGGACTTCAAACCAGTGTCTACAAGAAAACAACACATGGACGAAATATTGAACTACAGAAGCAATCATCCCAACATCCACAAACGAAGCTGCATTAGAACATTATTTCAACGAGCCACCACACACTGCAGTACAGAGGAACTACGCAGAGCAGAGTAAAATCTCCTATATAGTGTATTCAAAAAGAACGGGTACCCTATAAACACAGTCTGACAATTTCTCAGCAACAAACCCAAACAAGCAGACAAAACACGTCCAGAAACCCTAGCCACTCTCCCCTACATCAAAGACATCTTGGAAATGATTGCCAGACTACTCAGACCCTTTGGCATTATGGTAACCCACAAACCCACCGACACACTAAAACAGCAGCTAATGAACTTGAAAGACCCAATGCAGACAACAAGCCAAACTACTGTCATTTACAAAATACCTTGCAAGAAATGTAACAAACACCACATTGGACGAACAGGCAGAAAATTAGCTACCAGGATGCAGGAACATCAACTAGCCACAAAACTACATGACCCATTCTCACTAGTATCTTTACATACAGATATGGAAGGACACCACCTCGACTGGGACAGTACATCCATCCTAGGGCAAGCCAAACAGAGACACGCATGAGAATTCCCATTCCAACTGGAACTCTAGCAACAAACGCATTGACTTGGATCCCCTTTACCAACCCCTGAGAAAAATAACAGGAAATGATGTCACCATAGGAAATGCTGTCACCACAGGAAATGACATCACCAACCCAAGGAAACGCAAACATATAAATAGAAAGTGGGCCATACCACCAGTGCTTCATCTGGAGACTCACTGAAGATATTACCTCGTATGGTGATGAAACATCTGAAAACGAACGTTCCAGCTCAGCGAGCAAACCTATATCCAAAACCTCAACCTGTGCTACAAATCTTCCCAAAACTCACTAAATTGATATTACTTTGCTTTAAATAGTGGAATTTGGGAGTTATCTGTCACTCGTACTTTAACAGATTACGAGGCGAGGTAAGCTTTGCTGGGTATTTGGTTTAATTAACAGAAGGGTTCACTGCTGTGTCGTAACATCAGTTAAACAACTGACGTCAACTTACCAGTCCTGAATGTTTGGATGTTGCTAAACAAATAGCACCTTCGCTTCTCCAGATTTTTTTTCTCTGAAGTTCACCTTCACACTGCCTGTTCGACATGTTGCTGACTTAGTATGATACTCAACTCAATATGGCACAAATCTGTTGCCGTTGTTTGTCTTCCAACCTTTTTCTTCTTCAATGGACTGAACTGTTCATCTTAAAGTTCAACCAGCACATTAAAATGCATATGAAAAAAACTCTAAATACTTTGGTACCACTCACTGAAGAAATTTTAAATGAAACTAAAACTATATCTGACCTATTTTAACATGGATAAAATATAAACCCAAATCAAACTTAAAACTAGACATCATTCTTCCACTTTAGAACTTTAGAACAGTGAATTTTCATCATCTTATCAAGCCTTAAAGTCAGTGAGATTAATGCCTCAATTCCTGATGCACTGAATTCTGCAGGTTGGAATAATAAAGCTGAGCCTACACCCCGAACTCCACTCAATAAATTAACACATCCCATACATTGGCAACTCATTTGCTTTCAGATTCCAAGACACCAGTCTATGGTTAAGACCGATGGAGCTACTAAAAGGCAGGTTGTCACAGCGTTTCCTGGGACCATAATTCCTCTCTCAAGCACCATCACCAATAACAAAAAGAATAAAACACCAGGTTCCCCCCTCAAGCTCTACCAGAAATTATGAGCATTCAGTCAGGAGAAAGTTGGTCAAAGTTCATGGTTGATGCTTTGGCTGACACGATATAGCTTGAATCCTGATGAATGTACAGCATTTATCAGACAAGCTGTTCATTAAGTCCTGCTCAATTCTCACAAACATGCTTTGACTATAGAGAGATAGAGAAATGTAGACTTGATTTCAAGAAGTTGTTATCATCCGAATAGTCTATTTTAACTAAACAGGGATAAACTTCATTACATTGCGAGTCACTGTTGCTTTTCTTTCTTGATATGTGTTATCTATTTAAAGCAGCTGAGTTTTATCAAAGTATTCAAGTCAATTTGGAGAATTTTATTGGTAAGGCCACCAGAGACTTTGACCTGATAATCCTTCCTGACCCTCATCAGTCTTCTTGAAAGCCTGTGACAGGGATAATGGCACAAATCCTTTGCAAAACTGCCATTCCTCTCTTTCTTTTTCACAGGGGGATGCAAAGTTGGAATGATTTCACCCTTCCCAATTCCAAAACCCAATTAAATAAATGTTTGGAGTGGGATAAAATATGAGGACTGAGTTCAAAATTGGCAGGCATTCTTTCAGGGCATTTGTCATTGGGTGATGTTTAGTCCTTATCTTATTGCTGCCCTCCAGATGGGGTGGAGGAGCAGCAGGAATGACACATTGTTCCACAATGACTAATACATCACAACAGTACAATGGGAGATGATACTGTGCGATAGTTTCACGCAGCCCTTGCTCTGCAAAGCAAAATGCCATGCTGGATGCTTTTTTTGTCCATGGACAAAACAGTCCCTCTCAACACTGTGCAAATAGTGATGCTTGCTGGAATAATGCCAGAGGGTCGATTTATGAAAGTTAGTTAGTGGCTTTAGTTCTCCATTCATCCTCATATGCTGCTCGCCTAATATAATTCAGCTGCACTTCAAGATGTCCAAAGTCCAAAACCCTCAGCGTAAATATCACCCGATTCTTCTGAATTCCTTCTAAAATTCCTTTTGATTCAGTGCAGATTAACTGGTAAATGTGGCATACTTGGGCATATTAAAATGCATATCGTTAGGCAGCAGATGTTTGATGTCAATTGATGACTTTCTCTTTCAGAACAACATGTATTGATAACTGACCACTTTATTTCCCATTTAATACTGAGCTACGAGACAGCATATTGTATATTTTTGTGGGTCAACCTCGGCCCATCTAAAACTCGATTGTCTGTATATTGCCTGACACCAAGTACCAAATACTCATTACCCCTTTGCTCACTGCATTGTTTCCCCCTTTCTGAGAATAGTGTGAGTTTGAAATTCTTGTCTCTCCTTGATCTCACCCTCTCTGTTCCTGTCATCTCTTCTTGCCCCAGAACTCTTGGAGATTTCTACACTCATCTCATTCCATTTCTCTTGCAAACAGAGTCACGGAGCTGTACAGTATGGAAATAGACCATTCGTACAGAGTGAGGACTGCAGATGCTGAAGATTCAAAGTTGATAAAGCCTGGTGTTGGAAAAAGCACAGCAGGTCCGAGAAGCAGGAGAGCCGACGATTCGGGCATAACGTCAGCTCTCCTGCTTCTCAGATGCTGCCTGACCTGCTGTGCTTTATCCAGCGTCACGCTTTATCAACAGACCATTCGGTCCAACTCATCCATGACGACCAGGTATCCTAAATTAATCTAGTCCCATTTGCTAGCATTTGGTCCTTATCCCTCTAAAACCTTCCTATTCAGATATCCATCCAGAGGCCTTTCAAATTTTGTAATTGTACCAGCCTCCACCACTTCCTCTGGCAGCTCATTCCATACATGCTCCATCCTCTGCATGAACGGTTGCCCCATCAGTACCTTTTAAATAATTCCCTCCTCACCTTAAACATGTGCCCTCTAGTTCTGGATTCCACTACACTGGGGAAAAGACCTTGACTATTCACCCTCTCCATGCCCCTCATGATTTCATAAACTTTTATAACGTCACCTCTCAGCCTCCGACACTGCAGGGAAAGTAGCCCCAGCCTATTCAACCTCCCCCTATAGCTTAAACCCTCCAACCCTGGCAACATCTTTGTAAATCTCTTGTGAATCCTTTCAAGTTACACAACATCCTTCTGATAGGAAGGAGACCAGAATTGCACGCAATGTTCCAAAAGTGACCTAACCAATGTCCTGAACAACTGCAACATGACCTCCCAACTCCTATGCTCAATGCACTGACCAATAAAGAAAAGCATACCAAACACCTTCTTCACTATCCTGTCTACCTGCGACTCCACTTACAAGGAACTATGAACTTCCACTCCAAAGTCTCTTTGTTCAGCAGCATTCCCCAGGACCTTACCATTAATTGTATAAGTCCTGCCCTGATTTACTTTTCCAAAATGCAGCACCCCACATTTATCTAAATTAAACTCCATTTGCCACTCTTCAGATCATTGGCCCATCTGATCAAGATCCCATTGTACTTTTTTGGCTGTCCACAGCACCTTCAATTTTGGTGTCATCTGCAAACCTACTAACCATACCTCCTTCGTTTACATCCAAATCATTGATATAAATGACAAAAAGCAATGGACCCAGCACCAGTCCTTGTGGCATACCACCACTCATAGGCCTCCATTCTGAAAATCACCAACTCTGTGAGCCAATTCTTTATACATATGGCTACTTCCCCCTGTATTCCATGTGAACCAGCCTTGCTTTCCAACCTACCATGAGGGACTTTGTCGAATGCCCGATTCAAGTCCATATAGATTAGGTCCACCACTTTGCCCTCATCAGTCCTCTTCATCGCTTCTTCAAAAAATTCAATTAAGTTAGTGAGACACAATTCCTGTACACAATACGTGTAAATTCTGTCCCTCAGATTTCACTCCAAAAACTTGCCCACTACTGATGTCAGGCTCACCAGTCTATAGTTTCCTGACTTTTCCTTATAACCCTCTTTTAGGTGGCTTGGTAGGTCAGTGGTTAGCACTGCTACCTCACAGTACCAGGCACCCAGGTTTGATTCCAGCCTCGGCGACTGTCTGTGTGAAGTTTGCACATTCTCTGCGTGGCTTTCCTCCGGGTGCTCTGGTTTCCTCCCACAGTCCAAAGATATGCAGGTCAGGTGAATTGGCCATAGTGTGAGGTGCATTTGTCAGAGGGAAATGGGTCTGTGTGGGTTACTCTTGATGGTCAGTGTGGACTTATTGGGCCTAAGAGTCTGTTTCCACACTGTAGGGAATCTAATCTAAATAGTGGCACCACATTAACCAACCTCCAGTCTTGCGACAGCCCACCTGTGACAATCAATGACACAGCAAGGGGCCCAGCAATCATTTCCTGAGCTTCCCACAGAGTTCTAGGGTACGTCTGATCAGACCCTGGGATTTATCCACTTTTATGCGTTTTAAGACATCCAACACCTTCTCCTCTGTAATATGGACATTTTTCAAGATGTTCCTATTTATTTATACATGTTCTCTATCTTTCATATCCTTCCCTACAGTAAACACTGATGCAAAATACTCATTTAATACTTCCCCCATCTCCTGCGGTTCCGCATATAGGCTGCCATGCTGATCTTTAAGGGGCTCTATTTTTCCCTTGTTACCTTTTTTGCGATAATGTATTTATAGAATACCTTTGAATTCTCCTTAATCCTATTTGCCAAAGCTATCTCATGTCCCTTTTCTGCCCTCCGATTTCCCTGTTCACTCTACTCCTGCTGTCCTTGTACTCCTCTACGGATTCACTAAACCCTGCTATCTATACCTGATGTACGCTTCCTTCTTTTTCTTGACCAAACCCTCAATTTCTTTGGTCATCCAGCTTTCCCTACACCTACCAGCCTTGCACCTTTCACTGTAACAGAAACACGCTATTTCTGGACTCTCGTTATCTCATTTCTGAAGGCTTCCCATTTTCCAGCCATCCCTTTGTCTGCGAACATGTGCCCCCAATCAGCTTTTGAAAGTTCTTGCCTAATACCATCAAAATTAGCCTTCCTCCAATTTAGAACTTCAAATTTTAGATCCAGTCTCTACTTTTCCATCACTATTTTAAAACGAATAGAATTATGATGTCCGGCCTCAAAGTGACCCCACTGATGGCTCAATCATCTGCCCTGCCGTATTTCCCAAGAGTAAGTCAAGTTTTCACCTTCTTTAGTAGGTACATATGCACACTGAATCAAAAAATTTTCTTATACACATTTAACAAATTCTTCTTCATCCAAGCCCTTAACACTATGGAAGTTCCAGTCTATGTTTGGAAAGTTAAAATCGCCTACCATAACCACGCTATTATTCTTACAGATAACTAAGAGCTCCTTACAAGTTTGTTTCTCAATTTCCTGCTTCCAATTGGGGGTCTATAGTGAATCCCAATGCGGTGGTCACCCTTTCTGATTTCCCAGTTCTAACCAAATGACTTCCCTGGACGTATTCCCAGGAGTATTCTCCCTAAGTAAAGCTGTAATGTTATCCCGAATCAAAAACACCATTCCCTATCGTCTCTTGTCCCTTTCTCTATCCTTTGTATTGTATCTATACCCTGGAACATTAAGCTCTTAGTCCTGTCCATTCCTGGGCCACATTTCTGCAGTTGCTATGATATCCCAGTCCCATGTTCCTAACCATGCCCTGAGTTTGTCTGCCTTTCCTGTTAGGCCTCTTGCATTGAAATAAATGCAGTTTAATTTATCAGTTCAACCTCATTCTGTGCTTTGCTCCTGCCTGCCCTGACTCTTTGACTAGCTCCTTTTCCCAGCTGCATCAGTCTCAGATGAAATTCTTTTCTCATTGTTTCCCTGGGTTCTTCACCCGCTACCTCTTTAATTAGTTTAAATCCTCCAGAGCAGGTCTCACAAACCTCCACATCAGTATTTTAGTCCCCTTGAGGTGCAATCCATCTTTCTTGTACAAGTCACTTGTACCCCAGAGAGATTCCAATGATCCAAACATGTGAACCCTCTCCCCTGCACCAGCTCCTCAGCTGCATATTCATCTGCGCTACCCAATTATTCCTACCTTCATTAACTCGTGGCATCACGAGTAATCCAGATATTACTGCCCTCAAGGACCTACTTGTTAAATTCCTGCCTAACTTCCTTTATTCTGTCCTCAAAACCTCGTCCTTAGCCTGTCCCAGGATAGATGTGTTGTCCCAGTTAAAAAAAAAACACCATTTCGACTGGGAAAACACATCTATCCTGGGACAGGCTAAGCAAAGACATGCCAGAGAATTCCTAGAGGTCTGGCACTCCAACCACAACGCCACAAACAAACACACAGATCTAGATACCACCTATCAACTCCTCAGAAAACGAACAGGAAATAACATCACCACAAACCCCAGGAACCCCATCCAGGACAAACATATAAATAGAAAACAGGAGACAACGGCTTCGCTTCACTTGGAGGTCGCCACTGATGATGTTACCTAGCCAGGTAATGAAACGTCTGGATATCAAATCTGCAGCTCAGCGAGCAAATCTACACCCTAACCTCAACCTGAGCTACAAACCTTTACAAACCTTGCATTCAGTATCAAGTTCTATAAATTTAGGGCCTGAACTCCCCCATGTCCAAGCCCCCGACCTCGCACACCAGGCCTTGTTAGTATATATTCTGCCTTTTTACACTACCTATTATTAGCCATTAACAATTTTCAATTCACCCTCCCAGCGAGATTAATATCGATTCCTTTGTCCGTCCAACTGTCCTTCTGCCTCTATCCCTACGTCTTATTTATTCCTGATTTCCTCTTCCCCACCCTATCTTCTGCATAAAAAAACAACATTTTCCTGGCTACCATCAGTTCCAAGGAAGGGTCATGAAGCTATGGAAGATAGAGGGTTAAAGGTTTAAGGAGGGAATTTCAGAGGTCAAGCCTAGCCAATGATTGACAGTAGTGAGTGGAGGACGTTCTTATTGGATTTTTTTAAAATTGAGATCTGCTTCTTGATTTAACTTTAAAAGGGCCAAAACGTTAACTTTGATTTCTCATCACAGATGCTGCCAGACCTGCTGAGCCCTTCCAGCAACTTCTGTTTTTGCACCATAGTGACCAATTAGATCCGCTTTCCAACCAATCTCCTCCCGTGATTGAATATCAAATTTTGTTTGAAAATGCAACTGTGAAGTTTAACCATACTTTAACAAAAGTGACAACTTATACTTACATTGTGCCTTTAGCATAGGAAAACCTCAGAGGGAAGAGGGTTTCAGTAGTGGGTGAGCTGAGGTATGGATTAAGTTGGGTTATGTTCCTCGGTAGAAATAGGTGGCCTTGGTTATGCCAATATAAGCTGAGATTGCAGAGGGTAAATTCAAGACGAGCCTCCCTGGACTGTGAACATGAATGCAGAGGTTCAGAAGTAAGTCACCAGTAGCAGTGCTGGATAGTTTAAACATATGTCAAGTGCAAATTCCCATCTTTTAAGCTGCAAAAAAGGCATAGGTGTCACTGTTGGTTGAATTTCTGTTTCAGGACAATGAAAATTTGGACTGTACTCAAACTTTTGAAAGTATTCTGAACATTTGATTTTGCCAGTTTATTGCAAAGAGGAGAAAAAGCAGGGGAGTTCTCACTGAAGCCTGGCAATTATTTTTCCTTCAACCAACATTATTGCATTGCTGTTGATTGTACGCTTGCTGTGTGCAAAATGATTGTCATGTTTCCAAAATTACAGCAGTGATTACATTTCAAAATACACTTCATTGACTGTGAAGCAGTTCAGAATGCTTAGAGGCTGCAGAGGCACTATATGAAGGCAGTAGTTTCTATTTTTTTTCCTGCCTTCTCATCTCAGTCCTTTGCATTTAATCCTGTAACTGTACCCACCTTGTTCCTCACCCCTTAACCTCAGGAAACAGCCTCTTGTCTGCTGGTTAAAATTTTACCTTGGGTGAAGATGAGCAAAGATCGACCTCAAGATTCCAGCCTCTCTCTCCGATGTGTTTTTGTAAATCTGTGGGGAGATGAGAGGCAGTGATTGCGGTGCTGGAGCTGGGAAGTGGAGGCAGGGTAGAGCAGGAAAAATTTTCATTTCATATCTTTGTACAATTCCCTTTGGGAAGTTACAATTGAATCAATATCCTCTGCCCTTTCAGTGCATTCCAGCTCACAAAAACTTGCTGTGTTGAGCAAATTATTTCTCATACGCCATTCCATACTTCTGTTAAAATAACCAGCAGTTAAATGAGCTGTTATGGTTAATTGATGAATTGAACTGTCCCTTTTGATTTATCCCTCGTCCCTGTCTCCCCATGTCTCCCTCACCTTTGGTGGTCGGCACTGCCCTTAGTGGATTTTGCATGTAAATTAATCAATTGGAAAACCCAAGAGATTTACAGGTGGTAGTTAATAGATGAAAAAATATCACGGTTGATCTGGTGAGGGGAAAAGAAATGATCGGTGCAAGCTGTTACGACATGTCGGTGAGCCGTCTGTTAATTAAACCAAACACCCAGAAAAGCTCACCTTGTTTCATAGTCTGTTAAAATGTGAGTGACAGACAATTACCAAATTCCAACCACTCTTTAAAGAAAAAATATCAATTTATTCTTTAACTCTAAAAGTGAACATTAAACAACAACTATTCACAACTCTAAGCCCCCTTTCTCTAAACTGTTTATTGTCTGCCTCATAACAATATGCTGTTCTATAATAATATACTTAAAAACATTTATTACATCAACTTAATTTCAAACCATACAGTGGCTATCTTCTGTGGTGTCTGTCTTCCTCCGGTTGTAGATCTCCCTGGGTCGTCGTCTTTGGTTTTACTGCAAGTGTGTTTCACATGAAAAGCTATCTTTGATGGAGAGTGTTTCAATCCTTTGGGTCCCTCTGTCTCTCGATGGCAGTTACTCTTTCAAAATGTCTGCTTTTTTATACCCCCAACATTGGATTGTCTCATTGTTTCAATTTGGGCAAAACAATAAATTCAAACTCGATTAGATTTTAGTATCCTGGGACATAATTTAAACCAATTGGTTAAATTCGAATTGTTGTCAAAACGACAACCAACTCAGGTATCCATTTCACAGTTACATATTTTCAATTTTCCAGGACACTGTGAGACTGTTAGCTAGTCATATGACATGTGTTTATAAGCTGTCAGTGCAAAACAGCATTCACTCTCTCTTAAGATTACAGTACATGCCTTCAAATTCATAACAAAGAGCATTTCTGGATATATTAAAAAAATGAAAACAAAATTACAAAAATTTTAAAAATAGGAAATGGTGTATTTTTGCAGTGCAGTGGCCACGTTCCTAACTTTGGGTTTGGATGTCTGGCTTCAATTTGCACCTGCCATGGAAGTGTGTCATGGGCAGCATGGTGACTCAGTGGTTAGCATTGCTGCCTCACAGCACCAGGGTCCCAGGTTCAATTCTACCCTCGGGCAACTGTCTGTGTGGAGTTTGTACATTCTCCCTGTGTCTGCGTGGGTTTCTTCCGGGTGCTCCGGTTTCCTCTCACAATCCAAAGATGTGCAGGTCAGGTGAATCGGCCGTGCTAAATTGCCCGTAGTGTTAGGTGCATTCGTCAGAGGGAAATGGGTCTGGGTGGGTTACTCTTCGGAGGGTCAGTGTGAACTGGTTGGACCGAAGGGCCTGTTTCCACACTGTAGGGAATCTAATCTAGTAACATGTATGAATAAGTCAATTGTAGAAAACGAAAGCTCAGTTGTTTTGTGTTCTTCCTGACTGTCTTGAATTCAGATTGATGATGTTAAATTTGTGTCACCTGATTGCTGACCCCTATGTCGTTGAAAAACATTTCTTCCTGTTCCTTCTTTCTGAACAATTCATAATTTTGAATATCTCTTTCAAATCTCTCCCAACTTTCTCGACTCTCAATAGAACAATGCCAGTTTTTCTAGTCTTCCCACAGAATTGAAGTTTCTTATCTTTAGCACTGTTTTACCAAATTTGTTCCACATACTTTTAAGGCCTTCACATCCTTCCCAAATCTGGTGCTAAGATGGCCTGGATAGGAATAGTGGTGGCAGGGTAGGTAGGTCAGTGGAGAGTGGTTGGCAAGGCAGGGAGTGTACTATCTGGATTGCAAAGCTTATATTCTCATCTGTGAAGTGGTGTCTGGAGCATGGAAGAGGAGAAGGTAGATCCAACCTTGAACACAGATGAAGGAGGGGAGGCTGGACTGAATTTTTGGGGTGTAGAGATGGGTCTCAGGATGTCTTGAGGTACAATGAATAGCATTCCTGCCTTTCAGCTCAAGTTCTAAATTGAAGTTCCACCCCCAAAACTTGTTGGCCATGAAAGATGATTGAGAACACTGCTCAATAGGTTTAGGATCAACTGCTGATTACGCAGGGTCACAATGCTTTTGTGCGTGGAAAATCATGTCTCACGAGCTTGATTGAGCTTCTTTGAAGAAGGAACAAAGAGGATTGATGAGGGCAGAGCAGTGGAAGTGATCTATATGGACTTCGGCAAAGCATTCAGCAAGGTTCCTCGTGGTAGACTTGTTAGCAAGATTAGATCTCATGGAATACAGGGAGAACTAGCCATCTGGATACAGAACTAGCTCACAGATAGAAGACGGAGGGTGGTAGTGGAGGGTTGTATTTCAGACTGGAAGCCTGTGACCAGCGGTGTGCCCCAAGGATTGGTACTGGGTCTACTGCTTTTCATCATTTGTATAAATGACTTGGATGGAACATAGGAGGAATAGTAAGTAAGTTTGCAGATGTCACCAAAATTAGAGGTATAGTGGACAGCAAAAAAGATTACCTCAGATTACAATGGGATCTTGATCAGATGGGCCAATGAGCTGAGGAGTGGCAGATGGAGTTTAATTTAGATAAATGTGAGGAGCTGCATTTTGGAAAAGCAAATCAAAGCAGGGCTTATACTCATGGTAAGGTCCTGGCACATGTTGCTGAGCAAAGAGCTCTTGGAGTACAGTTTAACAGTTCCTTGAAAGTGGAGTCACAGGTAGATAAGGTAGTGAAGAAGGTGTTCGGTATACTTGCCTTTATTGGTCAGTGCATTTAATACAGGCTTTAGGAGGTCATGTTGCGGCTGTACAGGTAATTGATTAGGCCAAGTTTGGAATATTGCATACAATTCTGGTCTCCTTCCTATCGGAAGAATGTTGCGAAACTTGAAAGGATTCAGAAAAGGTTTACAAAGATGTTGCCAGGCTTGGAGGATTGAGCTACAAGGAGAGGCTGAATAGGCTGGGGCTGTTTTCCCTGGAGTGTAGGAGGCTGAGGGGTGACCTCATAAAGGTTTATAAAATCATGAGGAGCATGGATAGGATAAACAGATAAGGTCTTTTCTCTGGGGTGGGGAGTCCAGAACAAGAAGGCATAGGTTTAGGGTGAGAGGGGAAAGATATAAGAGACCTAAGGGGTAACGCTTTCACCCAGAGGGTGGTGTGTGTATGTAATGAGCTGCTAGAGGAAGTGGTGGATGCTAGTACAATTGCAACAATTAAAAGGCATCTGGATAAGTATATGACTAGGAAGGGTTTGAGAGGGATATAGGCTAAGTGCTGGGAGATGGGACAAGATTAGGTTAGGATATCTGATCAGCATGGATGAATTGGACCAAAGGGTTTGTTTCCGTGCTATACATCTCTATGACTCGATGACTCAGTCAGCAGTCACTTGTAGAATTTTGACACACAAACTGGCTGAACCGACATTGCACAATGCTGTGCATTACCTTCCCAGTCATGCTGTTCACTGACTGTTTCATCAAGTGCACACATACTGCAACACAAGTGCACTTGCTTGCTCTCCTCTTCATGATCATTGATTTTTTTTCAGAAATACATCCATTTCAGTTCCATAAACAGGACCTGAATTGATCTGAGTCTATGAGGTCCCCACGTTCTGTTTAATTCAACACTTTACTGCAACACATATTATCAGCAAGCATTGCTTAGACCCCTGGTGCAGCTAACAGAAACCTCATATTGATTACCTCCTTCCCTTCACAACACAACTTCCCATTTGGCAGTGCATCAAAATTGGCTCATAACTCTGAGCACAGCACAGAAATCCAATAGCAGAAGAGATACTGTTGAGCAGCAGAGATGTAGGATATTATTTTTGATGATGTTCTTTGTGTGGATTGCACAGCCTCAATCAGTCTTCGGCAGCAAGGTCTCAGAGGGATTCATTTGATGAAGAATGAATCATTCCCTGTATTGACATTAATGGATAAGGCTGATCCTGCCTGCAATCCAAATGCTTCTGGTTGAATTTCTCAGCAAGTCAATATCTTGAGATTATTTGCAGAGTTTTGTCTTAACACTCATTGCTGAGACGATTGTGGACCTTTTGCCTTTATGCACCAATATTGTCTGAGACTTCTCGCATGAGCCCTGCTCTGCTGAAGATAACATTCCTCGCGTGATTAATAGTTTCCCGTTTCACCGATCCAAATGATTGTAGCCGCCGGTAAAGGAATCATAAACCATTGTTCCAGTTCATCTAGCCTGAATTCAAACTGAATGCAAAACATCAAGAAACACAGGGAAAATAAAAATCAGTCAGTTTTGAAAATCCTGCAGTTAACCATTGCTAAAACAGATACATGAATATTTATCATCTAGTTAGACATTGTTATTTTGATGTATTTGACACTCGTTTGGTTGTGTCAGTCAAGTGGCAATATATGAGGTAAGGGTGGCACTTTCTCTTCTCTCTAAATGTAAGAATATAAGAAATGGGAGCAAGAGTTGTGCCATTCAGCCCTTGAACTTTGCTGCTTTTCCAAATTATCTCAAGTGATCTTCTCCCTCACCATTATTTTCCAACTTGCTCCCCACAGTCCTTGATTCCCTTCACACTGAAAACTCCAATGCCCTTGAATAAAAATGACTGAGCAGGCACAGATTTTTGAGGTAGAGAGTCCCAAAGATATCAAACCTCTCAATGGAAGCAGTTTTCTTCATTTCTGTCCACATTGGTGAGATCAAGCAGACATTACGAGAACAGATGAATGGACACTGCACAACAATTGTCAGATGGGGATGTTCCTTCCCAGTTGGGGAACATCACATTGGTCAAGGACATTCAGCCTCAGATCTTCGGGTGACCGTCCTCCAAGGCGGACTTTGGAAAATGCAGATAGCCAAGTTCAGTTCCCATGAGGACAGCCTCAAACATGGTCTTGGGTTCATGTCATACTACAGGTGACCCCAGTACACTACACATACACACACACTCTTTCATTCTCTCTCTCTCTTTCTCATTTGCAGATACATTCTGTTTCGTTCAAAAAGCAGACAATCTGTAGGCAGTCAGTCTATGTGACATTGTTTGAATTCCTATTTTGGAAATAGAACCAATCTGATTCAAGGTTGAGATGCAGACAGACTGTAACCTCACACCATTAATGAATTGTCTGAGCTGAGATGTCACCTTTCTTTTCATAAAACCTTAAGTTATCTCAGGACTGTGACTTGAAAGAAGTTCTGAGATTTACACATTAATCATTCGAAACCTTCATCCCCACTCTAAGTGATTAGAGACTTAGCACCAATCGAGGTTCAATGCATTGCATCAGTTGTATGACATTTTGATCTTTTACTATAAATTGTGTGTCATACGATCCTGCCCCACTAGCTATCTGATGAGGGAGCAGGGCTCCAAAAGCTTGTGCTACCAAATAAACTTGCTGGTCTATGACCTGATGTCGTGTGAATTTTAACTTTCCTCTTTTTCAATGACATTACAACAAAAACATTGGCATTTCAGTGCTTTGGGAATTGCTGAAATTGTGAAAGATGTTGTACAAATATAACTCTTCCATCAAAGCGAAGATCTAAACAATAAACATGACGCAACTTTCATAGAAATGTGGGAATCCCACGGGATGGCTCTTAAAGTGAAATAGTAACTGGCAATGAAAGCAGTTCGGTTATTTGATTGAGGCATTTCTGCTCATTGTAATTCCTCAGGGATCGCCACTGCCCATCAGATCTACTTCAGGCCATCAATAGTCAGTAATTTTGAAATATCATGGGTTTTCCCCCAACAACTGACAATGCTATTATCAGACTATAAATTATTTAAATAGACAACAAATCCCTTCATTTGCCATTGGAGGATTCAAACCCAGGGGCCCAGAACATTACCTCATCCTCTGGATAATAGTAATGCAAATCTACCATCAATTCCCTCCCAACATCTCACCACTGCTAAGAACAAAAGGTATTAAATGAATCAGACTCAAAAAAAGAGAATTAACTGAGCAGTCCCTGCTATGTGAGTCAGTCTATGTGTTATGACTACTCGTGGCATTTCAGTGTTGCCTCTCATTTATTTGCCCTGTGCTACTTTTGTTCCTAATTGTTACTGATAAGCTGCTAATTGGATCACTTTACAAATGTTCCTGAGAAGCATATGGGAAGGGCTGCTGTGACACAGTTGGAGTGTCCCTGACTCTGGACCAGGAGGTCCAGGTTAAAGTCCTGTCTGAACCAGAGATGTGTAAAAACATCCCTGAATAGGTTGATGATAAAATATCTAAAAGATGGAAAAGCATCTGGGAAATGTGGCTGGAATGAGTGAAGCACTCATTTGTCGGGCTCTTGTGGTGCAGTGGCAATATCCTTCCTTTTGGTCCATGAAGTCTGGATTTAAATCTGATATGTTCCAGGGATGTGTAATAAATCGCTGAACGGTTTGATCTGAAGGTATCAAAAACTCATTCAGAAAATGAAAACCTGTGATTTATACGAACACTATCTGTCAGTTGTGGAAATAGCACATACACAAAACGAAAGCTGACCAGTTGTAAGTGACGTAACCATTCTAAAAGATGTCCATAAGACCATAAGATGTTAGAACACAATTAGGCCATTTGGCTCATTGAATCTGCTCAACCATTTAATCATGACTGATATGTTTCTCAACCCGTCATCTGCACTCTCCCCGTAATCCTTGATCCTCTTACGAATGAAGAACCTATCTACCTCTGTTATAAAAGACACTTATTGACTTGGCCTCTGCAGCCTTCTGCAGCAACATGATCCACAGATACACCACCCTCTGGCTGAAAAAGATTCTTCACCATCTCAGTTCTAAAGGGTTGTCCCTTCACGCTGCAGGCTGTGAATTGTATTGTGTTGAATTAGCTTTGTTGTCACATATACTCTTTGAGTACAGTGAAAGGTTTATACATTGCCACTTACAGCACCAGCTTAGGTCCAAAGGACGTAGGTACAGCTTCTTTCATTACAAAATCTAAGAAATTTGAGAAATAAAATGTCCAGCATTGCAGGAATAAAAGTCCAGAACAGCGTTCATCCCATCCTTGCCACACTGGCACTTAGGAATGCTCCAGACTGCCACACTGGACTTCAATCTTTTCCAGTCGAAGGGTGTGGTCCGATAAGTTGACATTCAGCCTCGGACCTTCAGGTGACCATCTCCAAGGTGGACTTCGGGACAGGCAGCAGAGGAAAGTGGCCGAGCAGAGACTGATAGCTAAGTTCGATACCCATAGGGAGGGCCTCAACCGGGATCTTGGGTTCATGTCACATTACAGATGATCACCATTGCACTACACACACACACAGATATTCCTACACATACACACGGACACAGGTACACACAGATGCGCACACAGGCACCCACACACACACTTATAGACACACACAGTCCCACAGTCATACATGCACCCCCTCACAGACTTAAGACACTTTGCACTCACTACACACACACACACACTTTCTCACACTCACACCCCCACCCAACAGGTTTCATTGGAAGCACACTAGCTTTCGGAGCGACGCTCCTTCATCAGGTGATTGTGGAGGGCTCGATCGTAACACAGAATTTATAGCAAAAATTTGCAGTTGATTTACACATGAAAGAAGTGAAACTATCATTGTATTCTAACAGATGAAAGGCTTAACAGACAATCAATTTTTCAATGTATAATTTCAGTTACATCACACTGCAAATTTTTGCTATAAATTCTGTGTTACGATCGAGCCCTCCACTATCACCTGATGAAGGAGCATCGCTCCGAAAGCTTCCAATTAAACCTGTTGGACTCTAACCTGGTGTTGTGTGATTTTTAACTTTGTACATCCCAGTCCAACACCGGCATCTCCAAATCATGCAAATATAATTATATTGAAATTGGCCTGCCCCCAGTTTTGACACTTAACTCATGAAATATCTTTCCCCCTTTCCATAATGCTTTTGAAAATTAGAGTGTTATGTTCGCTATCCCCAAAAATATTCACCCACTGAAATTTCCTCCACTTGACTGGTTTCATTCTCTTGAGTTACATGTAGCACTGTCTCATCTCTTATGGGATTATCTATCTACTGGCACAGGAAGCTGTCCTAGATGCACTTTAAAAATTCTATCCCTTTCTAATCCTTTCACTTTAAGGTGATCCCAGATATCAAACCTACAGCTCAGCGAGTAAACCTACATCCTAAACCTCAACCTGAGCTACAAACCTTCACAAACCTTGCAAATCCCAGTCAACGTGAGCAAAGTTGAAGTCCCCTACAATAATAACCCTCTTTCTCACAGTTTTCTGTGATTTGCCTATGTATTTACTCTGCACTCTCCCTTTGACTATTGGGATGCCTGTAGTATACTCCAGCAAGATAGTCACACCTATTTTATCTCTGAACCAAACCCAGTGGCTTCATTTGAAGCTCCTTCTGGGATGTCATTTCTCATTACAACGGTGATGGTTTTCTCTTTTATCAATAGCGCAATGCCTGCAACTCTCTTACATCCCACCATCGTACCTGAAACATCTTTTTCTTTATTCAACTCTCGATATCCCTTGACATCCAGGTACTGTGCTACCCCTTGCCCTTCAGTGTTTGAGGAAAACAATGACCCTATATTCTCACTGTATTACTTTTAAAAGATTCTCACTTTCCAAATGTAGACCTGGGTGCAAATTACTGCTTCCAGTCTACGTTTACCAGATGCTGTCCAATGATAACAGCTTCTTCCCTGCTGCTGTCAGACTTTGTAATGGACCTCGAAAATGTTAATTCTGATCTCTGTCTCTGCACCTTATGTTTGGCTGTAACATGATATTCTGTGCTCTGTTCTGTTCCTCTGATGCAGTTTGAGGTACAATCTGCCTGCACAACATGCACAACTGCACTTTTCATTGTATCTCGGTATATGTGATTGCAATCAATCAATCAAACCCTGGAATGCTGAGTTGCCTGCAATGTCCTTCCTCTGACCATGTCTCAGTGATTCCAACAATATCATAATCCCACATGCTGATCAATGCTTTAATTTTATCTGCCTTACCAGTAAAGCTCCTGACATTAAAATAGAAACAGTTTAGTTTTTGAGATCTCCCATTTGCCTTATTGTGTTCATGTCGTCTCTGCCTACTCGACTGTCCTGGCATTCCTTCCATATCTGATGAAACCTTGCTCCAAACCTTACGTCTGCTCCGTGCCAAATCAGTTTAAAACCACCCCAACATTATAAGGTTAACTTAGCAAGCAACATTGTCTCCCCCTTGTCGATAGCTTTCTCCCAGACCCAAATGAAGTTATGTTTTCAAAGGAGCTAATTTAATTTGACTGCCTTGAGTTAACAAAAGAGTCAGTTGGTTCGATTCTAAACGTGAGAATAAATAGCAGTGCAACACACAGACACAGATATTACAGATGAGAAGTAAGTCTAAAAGAAGATAAATATCAAAACATATGTAGATCAGTGGGTTGCTTATGAAGAAGTCAATCGTTGAGCATCATCCTGTTGAAAAGCCGATTGCAGGAAACTTGGCTTTACAGAATAGTTGAAAGCCTTTTGCCCTGTTCCTTTTTGAGTGGCTTGCTGATGAGCATTCTCGCACTTGAGGTGAGAAATACCCGTATCTGCAACATAAGTATGACTTATGGGTAGTTCTTTAAATATAATCTTCACAGCACGCATGCTTGATCCTAACTTGCACATCTACATACCCCAGCTGACTGGCACACCTTCTTGTACAGACTGTGACAATGCTGCTCCATTAACAAGGTTATGTTGTCCTTGTTTCTTTTTCAGAGTGGTCATAAAGACACAGGCTTCAGTTTGGAGGGATTTTAAGTCAATTTAATTATAGCTAACAGATACTGCCTCGAGGAAAACCTTTCAAGTTTTAAAAATAAACACTGTTACAATGAAAGGGGAGTGACCAGTTTTCCCAGCTCAGCTTTTCTCTGATCTAGTTTGGTCTGGCTGTTCAGAGAAAGCAGTCAGTCAGATTCGAGGCTGCTGGTCAAAGAAACAGTGACGTGGGAGAAGGTATTCCATGCTGAACCTCTCGGACATCTTTCCTGTAAGACCCTGTGTTTGATTTTACCTTTTGTGACAAGGGGTGTTTGTGGGGATTATTGCAAGTAGTTGGAACAGCATCATTAACTTGGGATAGTCTGTTGGGTTTTCAGTTAGGTTACATTATTCAATACTCTGTTCTCTTTTGTTTGTGTTTCTTTTGGTAATCTTGGAAAGAAATTCTGTTTTGTTTAAAACTAAGTGGTTGGGCCAGCTGCATCACTCCTGGCATATCCACCTCGCACCTGCTTAAAACAGCTATCAAAGTTAGGGTCTGGGCTACTTTGTTGAAATGTTTTGAAGAGGTCTGGCCTGGTCGATAACAATACACACCTCCTTCAACAACACACACAAGGTTGATAGGCTACTATCTCAAACAGATCAGAGTTGGACTGGTTTTTGACTCTGGTTCTTGTCTAATCTTGAAAGAGAAAGACACAAAAGTTTCCCTTGCCCAGACTGCTGAATTTTCTTCAATCATGTTCACAGTCTTCTGAGATTCCTCCCAGGAGATTACACTTCAGTGTGTATGTATTTCTCTCTTTTATAACCATCCTTTGAGCTTCTTTATCACCTTGTCAGATGTGACATTCCAGGGACTTTCTAGCCAACCACTGAATTTATGTTCATCATAGTCATTTGGCTTTATGCCAAATATGTGTTTTTGTAAAAGGTAAAGATGTATGTGAATACTTGATATCTCTGTTATCATGACATCCGTCACCACTTTTTTAGGGCAGCTCAGGATGGGGAATAATTGTGAGCAAGGGCCACATTCCAAAAATGAATAAGGAAAAATCAAATGTGCTGACAGCTCTGCATTGAAAAAATCTCTCTTATCGATTTAAGATTAGTTATACTGAAAGGGCTGGACAAGGACCTTCAGCGGATCACACCACCACAGAGATATTATGGTACAGAAGAGGGCATTTTGGTCTATACCAGCTGTCTGCAGGTTAATCCTCTGAGTCCCACTTCCCTCATTCTCTCCACCTAACTATGCAAGTTTATTTTCCTCAAGTGCTTATCCAGTTTTCTTTTGGAATCATTGTTCATATCTGCTTGTACCTCGTGTATGGGCAGGAAGTTCCAGGTCAATCTTGCATTCCCATTCCATATGTAAAAATGTTCATCCTTCTGTCACTTCTGCACCTTCTGCCCACATTCTTTCATATCTGTCCCCTATTAACTCAGGAAACATTTGTTCCTTGCCGAGTTCTAAATAGGTCATGATGCAAAGAAGGGCTTTCAACAGAATGGCGAAGTTATCCATCATGTTGATGGAACAATACTCCCACCTGAGCTTCAGTGACTGCCAGTTGTTGAAATGTAAAGTTGAAAAGCATTGCGTCCAGAGAAGGAATACTTTAGAAGCAGAACAGTATGGGTTTTTACACTGAGAGTTGGAGAGATGAGATATTGGTAAGTAGAATTTGTCAGAGGTTGTGAGCATTAGATATCTTGCAAGAGGATCACAGGTTATTGGGAACAAGGACAAGGCAGGGGTGTTAAACAAATATTTTGCATCAGTCTTTACAGCGGGAGATACTTCGAGCATCCCATTAATCCTAAAGAATACAAGGAAGGAATGAAGTACTATCACCTTCATGAAGGACGTAGTAACAGACAAACACATGAGCCTAAAGATAGGCCATTCAGCCCAATGATTTTGCTCCGCCATTCAATCATGACTGATGGCTTGCGTCCTAGGATCCTAAAAGAGGTAGCTGCAGAAATAGTGAATGCAATGTTTGTAATTTTTCAGATTCAGAAATGCCAGAGGATAAGGAAAACTACTGAAATGCCACCCTTATTCGGAAAGAGAGGGAGACAAAAGGCACATCTTTGTAGAATAATTAGCTAAACATTTATTGTTGGAAAACTATTGGAGTAAATTACTAAGGAAGTGATAGAAGAACATTTAGTAAATCATAATCTAATCAGCATGATTCCATGAAAGAAATTGTGTTTTTTGAGGAAGTCTCAATTAGAATGGATGGAGGGGAACCAGTGGATGCATTGCATTCTGACTTGCAAAGGGGTTCGGTGAGGAACATCATGAAAAGTTTAAGTCATAAGATAGAAGTCTGCAGTGTGGTGGTTTGATGGGGAGCAGGCAGCAAAGTGGAGTTGAGACCAGGTTCAATGGTGGAACGGGCTCGAAGAGCTGAATTGCCCACTCCCGCTCCTAATTCCTTTGTTCCTTTGGAATAGTTGGAGAATTGGCTGATGGGTAGAAAACAGTAGACGGGGAAAATGGGTTCTTTTTCAGCTTGGTCACCCATGACCAGTGGAGCTCCATAGGGATCAGTTCTGGGACAACAACTGTTTTCAATGTATATTGATGACTTGGAGGCAGGAAGCGAATATTTGATTTGATGTGATTAAGTGTCACATGTACCTAAGTACAGTGAAAAGCTTTGTTTGTGAGCAGCACAAGCAGATCAGAGTAAGCAAGGGCATACAGATCATAGGGAGAAAAAGACTTAGACAAAATGAGGCAGACACATTGTACTGCACAGGAGGTGCATAAGGCAAGAGCAACATTATTTGAGTTTAGAGAGTCTAATATTGGCAGGCAAGAAACTTTTTCAACATGCTAGTGCATATGTTGAAGCTTCTGTATTTTCTGCCTGACGGAAGGGGTTACCGGAGAGCATGGCTGGGGTGGGATGGATCTTTGATGATGTTGGCAGCCTGTACATGGCAATGAGAGGTGTAAATGGAGTCCATGGATGGGAGGTTGGCTTTTGTGATGGTCTGGGCTGTGCACACAACCTTCTTCAGTTTCTTACAGTACTGGGCAGAACAATTGCCAAAACAGAGCATTATACATTGGGATAGTATGCTTTCTCTGGTGCATCTGTAAAAGTTGTTGAGGATCTTTATGGACATGACAAATTTCCTGAGGTGCCTGAGAAAGAAGAGATAAAAACAAATTACTGCAGATACTGGAATGTGCATTATTATCATGTCATAGACATGTACAGCATGGAAACAAACCCTTTGGCCTAACTCGTCAATGCCGACCAGATATCCCAACCCAATCTAGTCCCACCTGCCAGCATCTGATCCATATCTCTCTAAACTCTTCCTATTCATATACCCATCCAGATGCCTTTGAAATGTCGCAATTGTACTAGCCTCCACCACTTCTTCTGACAGCTCATTCCATACACATACCATCCTCTGCGTGCAAGGGTTGCCCCTTAGATCTCTTTTATATCGTTCCCCTCTTGTTATTGTGCCTTCTTGAATGTCACATCTACATGGGAAGGCCAGACAAGTTGTCAGTTATCATCATTCTGAAAAACTTGACTCTGTCAACACTCTCAACCTCCACTCCGTTGATATGGATAGGGCCATATCCTTCCCCTTTCTTTCTGAAGTCAATGATCAGTTCTTCAGTTTTGCCAACTTTGAGAGAGAGGTTGTTATCATTGCATCACATCACCAAGCTCTCCACATCCTTTCTGTATTCTGACTCATCATTGTTTGATGTCTGTCCTACCACGATGGTTTCATCAGCAAAGTTGGAGATGGCGTTCGTTCAGAATTTGGCTACAAAGTCGTGGGTGTACAGGAAGTACAGCAAGGGGCTGAGATCTTTGGGCAGCGCCAGTAGTGCATGTTATCTTGGAGGAGGTTCAGTTGTCTGTCTTCACTGATCTGCGGATCAGGAAGCTGAGGATCCAGTTGCAGAGGGCAGAGCTGAGACCAAGAGTTTTGAGATCAGTCTAGAGAGAATAATGGTGTTAAAGGTTGACCTGCAGTCGATGAGCAGGACTCTGACGTAGGTGGGCCCTTGTCATCCAGATGTTCCAAGGACGTGTGTACGGCTGGGGAAATGGCATCCACTGCAGACCTGTTAAATCAGAAGGCAACTTGCAGGGGATCGAGGCAGAGTTGATGTGGGCCATCGCCAGCCATTCAAAGCACTTCATGATTATGGAAGTAACAGTCACAGAACAGTAAGCATTAAGGCCCGTTGCATGTGTTTTAGACCATAAGACATAGGAGCAGAAATTAGGCCATTCAGAGTCTAATCCTCCATTCAATCATGACTGATAGCCTTTTCAACCCCATTTCCTGCTTTCTCTCCATAACCTTTGATCCCCTTGGCAATTAAGAACTTATCTATCTCTGTTTTAAATATACTTAGTGATTTGGCCTCCTCACCTTCCGTAGCAATAAATTCCACAGATTCACCACTCTGGCTAAAGAGGTTTCTCCTTATCTCCATACTACAGTCTTCCCTGTTGTCTAAGACTGTGCCCTTGGGTCCAGATTTCTCCTGCCGATGGAAACATCCACTTTCCAACACCCACTCTGTCCACGCCGTTCAGTATTCTGCAAGTTTCAATCAAATCCCCGCTCATCCTTTTCAACTCCATGGTGTATAGTCCCAAAGACCTCAAACATTCCACATATGTTAAGCCTTTCATTCCTGGGATCATTCTTGTGAACCTCCTCTGGACCCACTTCAGGGCCAGTACATCTTTCCTGAGGTATAGACCTAAAATTGCTCACAGTACTCTAAATGTGGTCTGACTGGAGCCGTAGAAATACATTACCTTTCTCAGGTATTGAGATAATGGTGGACTTCTTGAAGCAGATGGGGGCTTTAGCTTGTGGGAGGGAGAGTTGAATATGTCAGTGAATACCTTTGCTAGCTGATCCGCACAGGAGCTAAGTGGACGGCTGGGTCTCCGTCCAGGCCTGGTGCTTTCCTTGGGTTGCCACTCCGGAAGACGGATCTGACATCTGCAGCGCTAATGGAGGCAACAGGTACGTAAGGGGCTGTCAGGATGGGTGACACTGTGCCGCTGGAATTCTGGTGGAACTGAGCACAGAAAGCATTGAGCATCTTTGTCCGCTATCTTGCTCTGCTTCATTTTGTATCCCATAATGTTGTTTAAGCCTGGTCGCAGGCAGCAGGATTCCTTATGGTTGGTTTGGGCCTCTAACTTGATCCGGTACAGCCTCTTAGCATCTCTAATAGCTTTGTGGAGGTCACATCTGGATTTTCTGTATGGGTCTGCGTCATCTGACTTGAATGCAATACGCCTGGTCTTCAGTAGGCAATCAATTTCCTGGTTCATCCAAGGTTTTTGGTTGGGGAACAACTGGATTGACTTCTTTGGCATGGAGTCCTCCAAGCACTTACTAATGAAGTCCGTGACGGTAGTGTTGGTGTACCTGTCTAGGTTTTCTGCTGGCTGCTTGAATATGGTCCACTCCATCAATTCCAGCGGAGACACTCTTCCATTGCCTTGGGACCAGTATTGTATTTCTTTCTATGAAGGATCCTCCCGTTTTGGCTTCTGCTTGTAAGCTAGGAGGAGGAACACAGTGTTATGATCTGATTTTCCGAATTGTGGACGGGGTGATAGAGCAGTTAGCATCTTTGACGGTTGCATAGCAGTGATCGAGGATGTTCACTCCTCTAATGGGCAGATGTTTTGGTGATACTTTGGCAGCACCCTGTTGAGGTTGGCTTGGTTGAAGTCACTGGCCACAATGATAAGGCCTGAGGGAATTTTGTCTCCAGTGTGTTTGTGGTGGTGTAAATTCCATCCAGAGCATTCTTCACATCTGCATGGAGTGATATGTAGGCTGTTGTCAGAATGGCGGAGGTGAATTCATGTGGCATTTGGTAGGGATGGCATTTTACTGTAAGGTATTCTTGGTCTGGGGAGCAGTCACTCACCAGAGTTGCCATGTCTGAGCACCAGGAGGTGTTGATCAGGAAGTATAAACCTCCAAACTTTGCCTTACCCAAGGACACCATGTTTTAGACGCACACCAGGGACAGTTTTCTGTCTGGTTTATTTGTATTCAAGGTTTCTAGTTCAATATCATGACACTGGGAACAGGCTGGGCTGGGTTCTTCATTCTCTGCACGGCAGCCATGTGTATGGAGAACCCTCAGCTTGTAAGGTGCAGTCAGGTATGGCAGGAGTGAGCCACGTCTCTGTGAAACACAGCAGTCTCTCAGTTCTTTCTGGAAGGTAAGTCTAGATCTGAGTCCATCTAATTTGTTTTCAATAGCCTGCGCATGTGCTATGAGTATGCTGGGGGGGGTGGGGGTGGGGGGGCGGTCTTGAAACTTGTTTTAGTCTCAGCTGTAGCCAGTGTGTCTTCCCTGTTTTCTTGCAGGTTTCCTGCATCTGGATGGTCCCAATAGTGCGAGTCGGTTGCTTCAGAAGGTAAGTGAGCTTGATCTGGCAGGCTGTGCTTCCCCCGGGGCTGGACACTGCAAGGTTGTAGTTCTGGCCTGGGCTTGTCTGGCCTCATCAGGAACGGGTCACAGTGGTGGGATTTTTTGCTCCTGGTCGTCTCCTGTAGCCAAATTTGCAGATGACACAAAAATAGGTGAAAAAGCAGCTTGCATGAAGGATATAAACATTTTATAGACAGATACTTAAGGGTTAAGTAAGTGGGCAAATAGCTGGCAAATGGAATAACATGTTGGAATATGTGAAGTGGTTGATTTTGGAAGGGACAAGAAGAGAACAGAATATAATTTAAATGGAGAAAAGCTGCCAAAAGCTCCAATACAAGGAGACTTGGGGATACATGTCCATGAAAGGCAGAAAGCTGTCCTACAGGCGAATGGAATATTGGCCCTCATTTCAAAGGGTTGGAGGATAAGAGGATGGAAGTGTCATAAAGCTGGTCCCTTTTTTCTAAAAGCTGTTGCTTTTCTCAAGGATACTGTGTCCTTGATTGTTTTCAGAGGGGTCATAAATGGGCTGGGCTCTAATTAGATTAGTTTGGTACAGAGATAAAAGGGGTTTTGAGAGGCCTTTTGTTTATATGTAAATAGATGAGACTTTAGACCAAAGTGGTCATGTTTTAGAAGTGATCTGTACAATGAAAGGGGAATGGTCAGCTCTCTAGCTGACCAGTTCAGTCCAGAACTAGAGAGGAATTCAGCTGTGTGTGAACAGGCTGCAAAAATACTCTGCCTGCTCAAGTATGTTTTGAATGGTCCAACCTAGTCCATAACAGAAGTCTTACTGCAGCAAGACAAGGTGCTGGTGAGACCACAGCCACAATACTGTGAACACGTTTGGTCCCCTTATTAATTGAAAGATATCATTTCATTGGAGGCAGTTCAGTGAAGGTCACGAGCGTGATGCCCCGGTATGGAGGGATTGTACTATGAGCAAAAGCTAAACAGGTTAGGACTCCAGTCACGAGTTTGAGAGATGATCTCATTGAAATACAGAAGATCCTTGTGGGGTTTGACAAGGTGGCACAATGGTGAGCACTGCTGCCTCAAAACTCTAGGGACCTGGGTTCGATTCTACCCACAGGCAAATGTCTGTGTGGAGTTTGCTCATTCTCCCCATGTTTGCGTGGGTTCCTCTGATTTCCTCACACATTCCAAAGATATGCAGGTAAGGTGGATTGGCCATGGGAAATTACCCATAATATAAAGAGATGTGCAGGCTCAGTAGATTTACCAGGGTACGTGTGGAGTTACAGGTATTGGCTGAGGGAGGGAGTCTGGGAGGGATATTCTTTGGAGGGTCAGTGTGGACTCGATAGGCCGAATGGACTGCTTCCACACTATTGGGATTCTGTGAAATGCTGAGAGGATGTTTCCCCTCATGAGAGAGTCTTGGATCAGAGGCCATAGTCTCAGAATAAAGGGTCACTAATTTAAGACTGAGTTGAGGAGGAATTTCTTCTCTCCGAAGGTTGTGAGACTTTGGAACTCTTTGTTACAGAGAGCTGTGGGGAGCAGAGCTCTTGGGTATATTTAAAGCTATGATTGATAGAATCTTGATCAGCTGGGCATAAGGGAATTAGGGATTACAAAGAAAATGTAAGAAGTTGGATATGAGGAATGTCAGATCAGCCATGAAGCTATTGAATGGTGGAGCAGGCCTCAAGGGGCGGAACTGCCCAGTTCTATTCCCTTTTATTACGGTCTTATGATAACTGAACTCAAGAAAGAGTGAACCTTTTGTTCCAGCTTTAGCAAGATTTCTGTGGAGAAAGCTTGTTGTTTTTTTTTAATTTGAGCATACAGTTAGGTGTATACAGCAGAATGATTAAGACATGATAAAGTTAAGGAAGCCAACCCAACACATGTTCTATATTGGAGACGATTCAGATTGTGCAAAGTACAGAGGACCACAAAACATTGAATAATGTCGCCTGACCATTAATCACCAAATAATGGTGGAGCTCCCCTGAAGACAAGATGTGCTCTCTGGTGTGCTCCAGACATCACAGTCTAGTCAACATGTTCACTACATTGATGCAAAGTACCAAGTGGGAGAAATTTAAGACATCAGGATCCAGTCATCTGCTGATCCTCTCTAAAACATTCAGGTCAACCTTTTGAGATTGTTCAGGTAATGAAGGAAACTGCTGCCAGTCCACTGGTGTATGTTAGCTGCGGAAAGCACGAGAAATAAATAACGTGGACTGCATTGAGTGTCTCTGGGGAGGAGACAGATACAGCATTTCATTGGGATAAATGTGTGTTGTTTTTAAACAGTTAAATCTAGTTTGTTGGCCATGCAAATCTAAGATGAGAAATTCTTTGAGTTGTATGCAATAATGGGCAAGGTGGATGAAGTTGTGATCCTATCACAAACCATTTCAGAACTGTAGTTATTTTCTATTGCTATGTACTACCCATCCATTCTGAAGTGAAAAATTGAATCAGTAACACATAACTAGCGAGGCGGGAGTGTGATGTGAATAGAATATTAAAAGCAGCCAAACTGATGCGACTGAACACGGCAAAGGATTTAGCAGTCAGACTTGAAATAGAACAAATTGATGAGAAGATGAGGCCTCCAGTGGCTTAACATGATGACACTGAGTTACATTGTATGTTCTGGAGGTCAATACCCATTCAATGTTGCATGACCCTTTATCTCCAGTTTAGTGTTGAACTCTTATTCTTCAAGTCTGTTCAGGTTGTTAGTCATGTTATTATTTCCTGGGGCATTGTTGTGAATGGAGATTGCAATGCAGGATCAGTGTGGTGTCCACAGAAGTGGCAGTTCATGTCTTTATTGTATTGCTTGAGGTATCTTCCTCAGCTGTGGCACCTATGGCCTTTCTCTCGGCACGAAAATTATCACATGTCTGGCATCATTGGTCCTGGCAATATACTGAACCAAGTTTCAGTGCTTGTCTCCACAGAGATGGTTTGCTGCACTGTTTTCTCAGACAGGTGTTGCGGAAGTTTGTCTTTTTTACTCTGGTGCCCTTATCATTTGTACCGACCACCATGATGGTGTTTGGTCTGAGACGGTTCGCGAATGAAGTTCTGCTTGGGGTCTTCAGTATTTATCCCTGTGGGGATGTGGCCTGCTCATCTAAATTAAAATTTTCTGGAGGGTGGTTTTCATGCTGTCGAGTCCAAAATTGACTTCGGTTTTCTCCTGCCATTGAACTCTTCGGATAGCTCCTCGATGCCTTTAATAGATGTAATGCAGAGCTTTGATATGGCACCCTAAGATTAATGCCTCCTCTGTCACCCAGGAAAAAGCTATTTTGGTTGCTTTTTCCTGGTTGCAGTTTAATGAACGAGGCAGGAAAACATGAATATTCTAAGATGATATTGTCAGGCTTGGTTTTCAGATCCCAATGTTGACTGGGATGCAATTAAACAAGAAGTCAGATGAGACGAGACCAGTGCCTTTCCATAATGCCTTTCACATCTTCAGACCAACCCAAAGTGCTTATAAATCAGGTCCAGTCACTTTTGCTTTGTGACTAAATGTACTCGGAGCAATGTCACAAATGGCAGAGATAGAGAGCTGGAGTTCTTTTTTGAGTTTCCACCATTTGGTCTACTCTTCAAAATTTATGTAGATGTTATAATCTGCAATAAACATTCACAGGATATGATCTTTTAGATTTGATAAGTGATTCATAAGGGAAGAATACAGAATATTCCATAACTGTTTCCCGATCATTAAAAGTTTGTTGTTGCCCGTGTAAGGGCAAGAGTATTTCTTAACACTGCCGATCTAAAGCATTCCTGGTTCCTGATTCCTGAAGAAGGGCTTATGCCCGAAACGTCGATTCTCCTGTTCCCTGGATGCTGCCTGACCTGCTGCGCTTTTCCAGCAACACATTTTCAGCTCTGATCTCCAGCATCTGCAGACCTCACTTTCTCCTCATTCCTGGTTCCTGGCAGAGTGGAGTGAGGTAAAGACATTTTAATGTATTCAATGGAAGAACATGACTTTCTGCACTACGATGTGTTCTCCTGCTTCTAAGGCAATTGATATTCTGTTTAATTTCTTCAGCACAAGACAAGTTTGTTGTACATTTACAGTTATTAACAAGGGCAGTAATTAAAAGGTGATCACTGATTGAGAAGAATAAAACATGTGAAAAGAATTAATAGAAAATAGTAAGGGATGTCTCTTTTGTCTGAAGGCGTTTTGTGATTTGGAGCTGTTGAAAAGTTATGTTTTATTTTGCACTGGTTTGTTTTCAGAGCAGTCAAGGGATGGATGTTTCGCCCATGGCTGAGATGCAGAAAGGCTGTTGTTTGATAGATTCCTGAGCTTGAAATGATCTGACTGCCTTCTTGACTTCAGTGCATGATAGAGCTGGAAAACACAGTGGGATTCTACTCAATCTCCAAGGGGTGAGTTTCTGCTGTGGGCATAATCAATGATGCCACTTTTGAAAAGTTTCTTTTTTGAGTTTGTGTTCAGCATTGTTCACATATTGTTCTTTGCAAAATCTGGCATGAACCAATATCATCAGGCAGGATTTCGAAAAATCATTTTGCCTTAAAGAATACCTATTTAAGAACAGTAACTTCATGTTCAATGAGAAGTGGAAAACAGACTTACCATTAGAACGGAGAACATAGAATAATACAGCACAGAACAGGCCCTTTGGCCCTTGATGTTGTGGCGACCTGTAAACTAATCTAAACCAATCCCCCTACACTATCCTATCATCATCCATATGCTTATCCAAGAACTGTTAAAATGCCTCTAATGTGGCTGAGTTAACTACATTGGCAGGCAGGGCATTCCACACTCTCTCTTTTACCACTCTCTAAGTAAAGAACCTGCCTGTGACATCTGTCTTAAATCTATCACCCCTCAACTTGCAGCTATGCCTCCTCGTACAGGCCAATATCATCATCCTCGGAAAAAGACTCTAACTGTCCACCCTATCTAATCCTCTGATCATCTTGTATGTCTCTACTAAATCCCCTCTTAACCTTCTTCTCTCCAATGAGAACAGACTCAAGTCCCTCAGCCTTTCCCCATAAGACCTTCCCTCCAAACCAGGCAACATCCTAGTAAAGCTCTTCAGCAGCTTTTCCAATGCGTCCATATCATTCCTGTAATGGGATGACCAGAACTGTAAACAATATTCCATGTGTGGCCGCACCAGCAATTTGTACAGTTGCATCATGACATCACGGCTCCGGAACTCAATCCCTCTATTAATAAAACATAACACATCGTATGCCTTCTTAACAGCACAATCAACTTGGTGGCAACTTTCAGGGATCTATATACGTGGACACCAAGATCCCTCTACACACCCATGCTCCCAAGAATCTTTCCATTGACCCAATATTCTGCCTTCCTGTCATTCTTCCCAAAGTGAACCACCTCACATTTATCTGTATTGAACTCCATTTACCTCTTCTGAGTCCAATTCTGCAGTATCATGCAACATTCTTCCACACTGTCCACTACTCCACTGACTTTAGTGTCATCTGCAAACTTACTAATCCATCCACCTATACTTGCATATCAGTCATTTGTAAAAATGACGAACAGCAGTGGTCCCAAAACAGATTCTTGTGGCACACGACTAGTAACCATTCTCCGGGCTGAATATTTTCCATCAACCATCACTCACTGCCTTCTTACAGAAATCCATCTTCTAATCCAAACTGCGAAATCACCCTCCGCATTTTCTCCAAAAGCCTACCATGTGAAACCTTATCAAAGGCTTTACTGAAGTCCATGTATACCATGTCAACTGCTCTACCCTCATCCACATGCTTGGTCACCTTCTCAAAAAACTCAGTGAGGTTTGTGAGACACGACCTGCCCTTGACGAAACCATGTTGACTATCTGAAATCAAATTGTTGCTTGCCAGATGATTATAAATGCTATCTCTTGTAGCCCTTTCCAAATCTTTTCCTACAACAGACGTAAGGCTCGCTGGTCTATAATTACCTGGATCAACTCTACTGCCCTTCTTAAACAAGGGCCCAACATTTGCAATCCTCCAGTCCTCTGGTACTAAACCTATAAACAATGGCGACTCAAAGATCAAAGCCAAAAGCTCCAACACTTCCTCCCTAGCTTCCCAGAGAATCCTCAGATAAATTCCATTCAGCCCAGGGAACTTATCTACTCTCACACCTTCTAGAATTGATAACACCTCCTCCTTACCAACCCCAATCCTTTATAGTCTAATAGTCCATATCTCAGCCTTCCCCTCTGTAATATTCTCCTCTTATTGAGTGAAACAGATGTAAAATATTCATTTAGCATCTCTCTGATCTCCACAGGGTCCACATACTACTTTGCACTTCTGTCTTTGACTGGCCCTATTCCTACCCAAGTCATCCTTTTATTTCTCACATACCGATAGAAAGTTTTAGGGTTCTCCTTTATTTTATCTGCTAAAAACTGCTCAAGTCCTCTCCTTGCTCTTCTTAACTCTCTCTTTAAATCCTTCCTGGCTAATCTGTAACTCTTCATGCCTCATCTGACGCATCTCGTCTCAAACGTCACAAAAGCCTCCCTCTTCTGCTTAACAAGAGATATATACCTGTCAAGGACAAGCAATGTCTGTTCCTTAAACCAGCTCCACATTTCGATTGTTCCCATCCCCTGCATTTTGCTACCTCATTCTCTGCCTCCTAAATCTTGCCTAATTGCATTAGAATTGCTCTTCCCCCATCTATAACTCTTGCATTGTGGCATGTACCTATCCCTTTCCATCACTAAACTAAACGCAACTGAATTATGGTCACTTTCTCCAAAGTGCTCACCTACCACTAAATCAGACACCTAGCCTGGTTCGTTACCAAGCATCAGATCCAGTGTGGCTTCCCCTCTTGTCAGCCCTTCAACATACTGTGTCAGGAAACCTTCCTGCACACGTTGGACAAAAACTGATCCATCTGACGTACTAGAGTTGTAGCATTTCCAATCAATGTTGGGGAAGTTAAAGTCCCCCATAAGTATCACCTTGTTCCTTTCACCCTTACCCAGAATCATTTTGCCAATCCTCTCCTCCACATTCCTGGAACATTGTGGAGGCCTTTAAAAAACTCCCAGCAGTGTGACCTCTCCTCTCCTGCTTCTAACCTCAGCCTCTACCACCTCAGTATACGAGTCCTCGTCAAAAGTTGTTTCAGCCACCATTATACTGTCATTGACTAACAAAGTCATACCTCCCCCTCTTTTACCACATTTCCTTATCTTAATGAAAGATCTAAACCTTGGAAACTGCAACATCCATTCCTGACCCATCTCTATCCATGTCTCTGAATTGGCCACAACATCAAAGTCCTATTAAAAAGAAAGCTGTTTCATTCAGAGACCTCATTCATCTTTTGCAAGTAAGCCAGTTCAAATGACAAAAACATAACTTAAAGAATCCCAGAAGAGCCAGTTGCTTGTATTAATGGAGGTCAGTTTGGCATTAATCTGAAAAATGAATGACAGTCCAAAGCTTTTAAAACTTACCTGATTGTGACTTTGTCCCCAAAGTAATCAAGTTAATTTTTAATTCCTCCTCAAAACCCTGTAAGCAGATACAATTCATGGACACTTGCAAGGGTAATTAATTCACCCTGGGGACTTGGTTTGTTTTGTGACGGGACCAGCATCAAATGTGATTTTTTTTCAAACTGGAAGTTTTGATTTATGCCAGATGTAATTCCTTGACATTTTTTCACCAGTGTGGCTGATTTTGGACTTGTTATGTCCTGATATTGTCGTAATTGTAAAATTGTTCTGTTGCAGTGCAGAGATTCTTAATTCTAAATGCTGGACTCTGAAAAATATCAGGAAGCATATCAATCAGTTCCAAGAAGAGGACATGAAGTTTGCAATGCTGTTAATTTGTCAGTTTATTTTCATTCTGCATTCTGTCTCTCCCCTGGCCTCAACTTTCCTCCCAAAAAAGCTCATGTCAGCAATTCACAAGTGAGCTCATGCAATTATTTGCAGTACAGAAGGCATTATGAATGATTTCCAAATTTATTACCGCTCATTTTTATTTTCTAATGGTCATGGTTAGAAAATGCCCCTTTCACCCACCCAAAATTAAACTTTTGAAGAATTTAATTGTTCACTCACTTCCTGTTTGGTGCTTGCCCATCAAATTGAACACTGCAGGCAGCTTTTCACAAGATTTGTTCTTGGGAAAAGAGCATTGTTATTTCGGCCAGCAGCTATTGTGCATTCCTAATTGCCCTTGAGAAGATATTGAGCTGCCTTCTTTAACCACTGCAGCCCACCTGGTGTTGGTTCACCTTACGTTATATTAACTTAGTGACCCAAATTGAACAAAAGAATACTGGAACAAAACAGAAGCCTCATAACATATGCAAGAAGCGTTCACCATGTACAACATTTGAGAAATCCCAATAAAAAGTAAATTGAGAGAAAGAAACACTGGCCTGAGGTTTTGGTCCACTCTGGAGATATCTTTGCAGATGCATGATCAAAGTGCTGGATGCTAACAATTTGACCTATATCTTGGTGTGAAGGCAATAGTTTCAGTGTTTTTGAACAAAACTTGGGAGAATTGTAAATTGCGAGAATAGTGGAGAAATTCAAAAGGACTTTGACATGGGTGACGAGGTCACAATTAAGTTCAGTGTGGAGAAGTATTAGAGAATAAACTTTGTTACAAAGGACATGGAAAGAGAGTAAAAGAAAATGTTATCATTCTGAAGGGTTGTGGGAGCAAAAAGACTCAGATGTTTGATACATAAGGCTTTAAAGGTGACAGATTAAGTAGAGAGCTGTGAATAAAACATTCATTTTTTCAGCTTCGTAAATAAGGTAGGGGGATTTGTGATGAACTTACAAAAGACACTGGTTAGACGTCAGCTGGAGTAGTGTACATCACTCTTGAAAAAGGATGTGAATACACTGGGGAGAGTGCAGAAGGGGTTTACAGGAATAGTTCCAAGGATTTGAAACTTGAGTTATGAAGAAAGATTGAAGAAGATTCAACTGTTTTCTTTGGAGAGGAGAAAGCTTTCAGAAGATTCGACAAACATTTTCAAAATTGTGGATTGAGAGAAACTGTGCCCATTCATAAACTGTTTGAAAATGAGGGCACAGTTTAATTTATAGGCATTTTTCACACAGCAGGTAGTTATGATTAGTACTGTTGCCATTCCTTTGCATCAAAAACTAACTATCCAGCCAGCTGAGCAAACTGACAGCCATGACATTACCTTGAAGGACTCTCCTCCTCAACCTCTTCCCTCGTTTGAAGCGTGGTGACCATCAGGTGAAATTTACTACCATTCATCTCTGTCTCTCTCTCTCTCTCTCTCATTCGCAGCTGATGATCTGCTAGGATTATGGCAACTTTATCTTTGTTTAGAGTTTGACATGCACTGCCTGGAAGGGTGGTAGGGGCTGGTTCAATTGAGGCATTCAAGTGGGTCTTGATGATTATTTAATTGGAAACTGTACACAGAATACCAGGAAAAGGCAGGAGATTTGCACCAAGTTTAACGCTCAGAGGGCCAGTGTAAATACAATGGGCCATATGGCCTCCTTCTGCACATCAACAATTTTGTCATTCAGAGGCAAGACTCTGGCAACTAAGTCATCACTGAATTGGGTGTCTGATCATCAGCTTACTGTAATTTATTCTCCTGACTCCACAATTTGTGACATTAAATTACTTGTCTTTCACACTTTCCGTATGTCGATTTTTAGAATTTTGGAACATTTTTAGAAACCCTATGGTGTGGATACAGGCCATTCGGCCCAACAAGTACATACCAAACCTCTGAAGAGTAACGCACCCAGACCGATTTCCCTACCCTGTTATTCCTATTTTTATCCCAAACGATTGCACCTAACCTATACATCCCTGAACACAATGGGAAATTTAGCATGGCCAATTCACCTAACCTGCAGATGTTTGGATTGTGGGAGGAAACCAGAGGAAACCCACGCAAACACGGAGAGAATATACAAACTCCACACAGACAGTGGCCTGGAATTGAACCCTGGGTCCCTGGCACTGTGAGGCAGCAGTGCTACCACTGAGCCAGTTGGGAAAATTTCTTTCTAATTTCCAATCCAGCAAGCTTCGTGTTTGATATTATGAACTCCATGAAATAACTGCATGGAGGCCAGTATTCTGTCACCAAGTCACCTTTCATTCACTTGCACTCCATACTTGGTCTCTGACCAGCCAGCACAGAGGCAGTCCTGAAAATGAGGAGACTCTCTGAATCTTCTGTTTTTATTTGTCAGCCAGGACTCCCTAATTGTCCCAGGTTAACAATCCCAATCAAGGATTTCAAAGTCAATGAGATCCATTTGGCCATGGTTTCAATCACTATATCCCATCAATCTGCAACTGACTTCTATTACTTGAGATGGCTTTTAATCAAAAAAATGTTTGGAGTTGTGATTCCATACTGTGTTCACATTCTAGCTGAACATTCTTGGATTCGCTGCAGAAAGGAATGATTTTCTGGCTTTTAATATATGTTCTTGTATCTTCCACTTCTGACATTCCCGGTGCTCTTTTCCTAACCAAATCAGATAATACCTTACCTATGCTGAAAGCAGTGTGTACATGTTACATGATGGCATGGAGTAATAAATTACAGAGGATTCACCACAAGCAGTGGGTAGATCTGCTTGACTGCTTCGTGATTTTATCAAGAGCACCCATCCACTGCCTACTGTCTTTCATTTTGACTGTGAAAGTGCAATTGTTTCACAAATCAGAGTGAGAATTTACTTAGCGAAAGAGAGAACAACGTCCAGGATCTGGATTATTAACATTCCTTTAAAATGCTTTTTGTTTTGATTCTAATCAAACGGTCTGTTGCAATTTGCACCAATTGAAAAAGTTCTGATTCCAGTGATCATGAGACTTTTATGGAAAACTGATTTGGTTCACATTCATTTAAAGATGCATTTCTATTCCATAAACATTTTCTCCAACTGTACACATCTCAAAAACTCTCACTTGTTTCAAGAAGGCTTATTGGTATTGTTGTCAAGTTAACTCCTTGTCACTGAACTTACCCACTGTGGCTCTTGTGTGCAATATTGCTGTTAACAATGTTACCAGTTTTAGCAAAATGTTTAATAACTTACATCTTGAGGATAGAAGCATAGAATGTTGACAGCACAACAGGAGTCAATTTATCCAATCATGCCAACTCACTGCAAGAGCAACTTTGCGAATCCCACTCACCTGTCTTTGCCCTGTAGCCCAACAGATGCTTTCGCTTCAGATAATTATGCAATTCCCCTTGGAAAGCCGCCATTGAATTCATCTCCCCCAAATTCCCAAGCAGGTATTCTAAATTTTAATCACTCAATTCATAAAAGGTTTTTCCTTAAAATGTAGTTACTTCTTTTGTTAATCACCGAAAGTCACAGCCCTTTGACTATCATTCTTTCCACCGGAGGCACTTTCCTCCAATGTACTGTCTCCGGAGCCTTTATGATTTTGAAAACATTTGTCAAATTTCCTCTTAACCTTCTCTAAGGAAAGTATGAGAACTGAAAACCTGGAACCATTCCTGTACATTTTTTGCACCCTTTCTATCGCCTTCACACCATTCCTAAACTGCGATTCCCAGAAATTGGCAAAATACGAAAATTCATGGCGAACAACGTTTCATGAAGATTCGTTATAGTTTACTTGCTTTTGTTCTTTGTGCCTGTATGTACAATTCCCAGGAGCTTGAAAGATTTATCAGCCACTTTTTCCAGCAACTGATTGATTTGTGCACATAAACCCTCAAATCCTGAGGCATTGTTGAGGGATTGGTGATGATCTTTCAGGAATCACTGGAGTCAAGGAGGGTCCAGAGGACTGGAATGTGGCCAGTGTAATACCCCTGTTTAAGAGGGAGGGAGGAAGAAGACAGGAAACTGCAGCCCAGTTAGCCTGGCCTTCGTCGTTGGTAAGATTTTAAAGTCCATTATTAAGGATGAGATGAGAGTACAGTACTTGGAACTGCTTTGTAAAATAAAGCTGAGTCAGCATGGCTTCATCAAGGCTGGACGTCCCTGACAAATTTGTTAGAATTCTTTGAGGAGGTAATGAGCAAGTTAGACAAAGTACAGCCAGTAGATGTTACCTGTTCAGATTTCCAGAAGGCCTTTGACAAGATGCCACATGGGAGGTTATTAAATAAGATAAAGAGCCTTTAGTGTTAGGAGAAAGGTACTGGCATGGATAGAGGATTGGCTGACCAGCTGAAGCCTTTTTTAGGATGGCAACTGGTGACTAGTTGAGTTCGGCAGGGGCCAGCAGAAGTACAATTATTCACAATTGTATCCACAATCTGGATGAAAGAATTGAGGACATTGTTGCTAAGTCTGCAGATGACTCAAAGATAGGTGGAGGGACTGATTGTGATGAGGAAACGGGGAGGCTGCTGAAGGACTTGGACCAGCCAGGAGACTGGGCGAAGAAGGGGCAGATGGAATACAATGTGGCAAAACGTGAGGTTATATGTTTTGGTTGGAAGAATAAGGCATAGAATATTTTCTAAATAGGGTAAAGCTTCGAACATCTAAAGTGCAAATGGCCTGAGAAGTCCCAGTTCAGGATTCTCTCAAGGTTAATATGTCGGTTCAGTTGGTGGTCAGGAAGGCAAATGCGATACCGTCATTCATTTCAAGAGAGCGAGAAATACTGCTGATGCAGTATAAGGCTCTGGCCAGATGATGTTTGGAATATTGTAAACAGTTTTGGGTCCTATATCCAAAAAAAGAGGTTTACAACAATGATTTTGGGTTTGGAGCACTTGCCATTTGAGGAGCAGGTGAGGACTCTGGATCTGTACTTGGAGTTTAGAAAGCTAAGGGGGCATCTGATTGAAACTTAAAAGATACTGAGAGACCTGCATAGAGTGGACGTGGAGAAGACATTTCCACTGGGCAGGGAGACGAGGACCCAGGGACATGGCCTCAGGGTGATGAGATAACTGTTTAGAACAGAGATGGGAGGAATTTCTTCAGCCAGAGAATGATGACTCTCTGGAACTCATTGCTTTCGAAGGCTTTGGAGGCCAAATAATTTAGTATATTTCAGACAGGAATACATAGGTTCTTGATTTGGAAGAGGAACAGGGTTTATGGGGAGAAGACAGGATAATGGAGTTGAGAAACATACCAGCCATGATCAAATGACAGAGCAGACTTGATGGGCTGAATGGCCTAATTGTCCACCTATATCTTATGGCCTTAAGGTATAAGCCCCTCAACTCTGACACTCCTTTCCATTTACACCTTTTGTTTTATGTATGAATCCAAAAATTGGCTTTCCCCTTTCAGTATGGTTGCAAATTTCACTGAACAAATTATTTTTTATTGGCCTAAAGTGCAATTTAATTCAGCGAGCTAATACCATTAGAACAACCAGGCCAATAAATATGGATGAAACTATTTAAAGAGGTCCCAGCTATTGACAAATTGTCACATGGAAGAGATTCACATGACATCAGCTGTCATCGTGACCAGGAAACAAAACAACTTGGGCATCAAATGACACAGAGAGGAAGAACATGATTGCATAATAACAAGAGAAACCTGCAATTTCTTTGCATGAAATCATTTTGATTAGCTGGGTTAAAAAAAATCATTTCAGAATGAAGAGATCCATTTTATGGTCAGTGTTTTAGCACTGCCTTTATCAGCAAATTGATTCATCTCTGTCAGTTTTCAAGGTCTATGTCAATTCACTAAATGTCCATCCAGCTTCCAGGGATTGTGAAGTCTGGTCATTTGAGAGTATTTATTTTCTGTCCTTTTGCTTGCACTCCTTTATCGTCATGCCAAGAACTTAAAAGTCAAGAAATCAAAGCCTTAGACCAGGAGCCGTATCATGTAGCTACTTTCTAATCTACCTGTTCACAACTCTTGATCTGATGAGACTTGAACCTGGGCCTTCAGACATATGCTGAGCCATCAGTGACATTTTCTAACCTGAGCCATGGAAGAAGGTGATGAGCATTTTTGGAGCTGGATTTAATTCAACAAATTTTTTTGGCTTTGTTTGAACTATATTGCAATAACTGCATTAGTTCTTAGAAATCTGCAAACGTATGAGGGAAAGGAGAGGATGACAGTGGCAGAAAGAGGAAAAGCTTGCATTGACTTTGGATGTACTCTTCAGTGCATGGCAACTTTGTTCAGACTGGACCAAGCTTCCTCATCTTTTCTCACATTCTTTCCTTTAATTCTTCCAGGTTACACTTGATTCAATCCCCTAAATTGAGGCAATAGGAGCAAAAGTAAAAGAAGCAGGAGTCAGCTATTCAGATCCTTGAGATTTCTCTGTGGATCAGTAAGGTACTTGCTTACCTTGAACCTCAATTTCACTTTTTGCACTCAGACATAATTCAAATCTTGGATGTGCTTGACAACTGCACATCCTCTGAGATGGAAAATTTCTCAGTGAATTCCTGTAGACTATATCACTCAGCTCTTGAATTTTCAGCTCATGGTTGCTTCTGAGCATGATGTAAATCCAGGGTTGAGAGGTCAAGTATCATACATCAGAGTGTTTCACCAGTGCTCAGTCTCAACTTGGTGTTATATCTGATAATTCTTCAAAATACAACTTGGTAACCCCTTTACATTTGGACAAATGAGTCCGATTCTGTCAGTGAAGAGTAAACATGTGATAAGGATTTGATGTGCTGCTATAACTGAATCCATGTATACCATAACTGAAAAGCTGGCTAGCTTATTTGACTGGATGCAAAGGCAAGTGCATATTAGATTAATGTCATCAGTCTGCTTATTGATCCCTTTTCAGCTGAGGAAGATAATTCAGTTCTGGCATCTCCCCCCGACCTGCTTAAAAAAAAGTGCTATTTGTTGTGGTTCAGTCAATAATTATTTCCATTCATAAGCCTCATTACTGGGAATACTATTTCAGGTGGTCATGCCTGGTTTAGCTGAACGTATCCACGTAAATGTTGTTGGAATACTGATGTTAGTCTGATGCCAACACAACTAAAGCAGAAGCAGGAAGACCTGCCTGAGTCAGTTTGATTTTCCAGTGAGTAGAGAGTCACGGGCTAAGAGAGACAGGGAGGAGACTAGAGACGAGGCTACAACTAAATCAGTGATTAGCTTATGGAATGGTGGAACAGGCTTGAAAGACCAAAAGGCCTCCTCCTGATTTGTATCTTCTTGTGTACGGGCAAAGAACTCAAGGAGGTACAGATTGAACTGAATGAAAACAATCATGCATAATAATGGGAATAAGCCATATCAGGAGACTTTCACAATCCTGGGACTTGGAGCTTTGCTTTCCTCAGAGTCGTTTATGTGGCAGAGTCAATCTGTAATGTAATAACTAATCGGTTCAAACTCAATTATCCATTTTCATGCAAGTCTCCCCCTTCCAATTAATATAAGGGAACTGGCTGATAATCATCAGGCCCTTTGCTGTCAAGTAGTTGGATGCATCAATTCCACAACCAGGGCAATAATGATTTGAAGAGTTGAAATTACATAAATTGAATGCAATTTGATCCTGGAGGCATAATTATGGTCAATGTTCGATCAGAATGAGGTGAATGAATATCTGATGACATTGCTTGAAGAGTAATGTTTCCAGGAGAGAGGAAGGTCTCACCGTTACCAAATTTTCAATAGATATGCAGTCAATTCAAAACCTGCTAAACTGCTGAGAGGCAGAACTGCTCACTTCTGCTCCTGTTTTGAATATTCATATTTTGAAATAAATACTTGAGAATTCCCCTGCTACTTTTAAATTTGTCCAGTTTTCAAATCCTTGCATGTAACCTCCTCTGATTCTGTGAAATGTCTGTGCTCTTCTGACTCTGACCTCTTGCAAATCCTTCCCCTGATTTTAATTGCTGTACCTTTGGTGACCTTGCTATCAGTGGCTGAGCCCTGAGCTCGGAAATGCCCAGCTGAAATCTTTTTTAAATCTCTGAACATCATGTAAAACCTAACCCTTGGACAAAATTTTGATCACCTGTCCGAGTATCTCCTTGTTTGAATCAGTGTTAAAGTTTGGTTCATATCATTCTATTAAACGCTTTGCGACATTAAAGGCTAAGTTACTGTTGTGTCAATTTCCAAAATTACATCTGTCAAATAAACAACATCCACTCCCAACCCAGCTACCATCACTATTAGATGGCATTTACTGAGACCATGCAAAACAGACTGAGGACTGATGCAATGACCCTTGAGGCAACAACAACACGTGAACAGCCCTGGTGCTACTCCTTGCAGCTATTTCTGCCGGGAGATCTACTGTCATGCTCAGTCACATTTGTCTGTCTTTTGCCAACCTCACACATCTGCTGTAGCTTGCACATCATTGAATGATGTCTCGATTATCCTCTCTTTCTGCTTCCCTTTCTCTCTAGAAGAGATTGCTGCAGCATTTCAGCTCTGATCAAATAGGTGAACTTCTGACATTTTCTTTTCTTTGTGTCACCTTATGGATTTTTTTTGGCGTTTGCAATTTCAGTGACCTCTTCATTTGCTTGATTATCTGTTTATGGAATTTTGGGCAAACATATTAACACTTTCTGAGATCTGGATTTTCTTCCACCGATCTTGATTTATTGTCCAGGTTTCTGAAGCATACTGGGAAATGGGGGCGAGAAGTTCAATCTCATAGAAAGGCTTCTTTGTTACTTGCTTGAGTCTGCTTGTCATGAACACATGCTTCACTTTCATGAAATTGCTTCTGGCTCCATCTTCTGACTGTGGCATGGCATCTGCCACCTTCTCTTAATATTTGTCCTGAATAGACAAATTTTTTTTAATAATATATTTTTATTAAGAAAAAATAGATTTTTAAATATTACAACAAATACAAAACAATGCAATTCAAAACAGTACAAAAATTGTACAAAACTAAACTCAAATAATAAAAAAAAATCCCCAACCCACCCTCCAATACGAATGTATAAACATATATAGAGAAGTATAAAATTAAAAAAAATCTAAACTAGCTATTTAACTAACTAAATAAATACCTAACAACAAACAAATAAAGAGTAATAACTCAGCCCAGCCAAACAAAACACTCATACATTCACAGTTCCTCCTCCCTGGATATTGGACTCATGAAACACAATCGTTACGGCTATATAAAAGCCCTTGTTAGTGTGGCAGATAAATCTGTGTCCAGGTATTTCAAAAAGGGTTGCCATGTCTTGTAAGAATTCTCAGTTTTGTGGTGTACTATATTTGTGAGAAAATCCAGGGGAATATGCTCCATAACAATCTTCTGCCAACCCGTCAGGCCTGGGGGATTTTCTGATATCCAACCTAGCAAGATATTCTTCCTTGCACAGAATGTAAGAATATTGAAAGGTTTTGCCGAATGCGAGTCTGCAGGAAATACAATGGGTAGGCCCAAAAGGAGCGAAATAGGATCCTTCTCCACCCCTACACCTAAAATCCTCTCCATTGCACCCACCACAGTGCTCCAATATGTTTGAAGCCTGTCACAAGACCAAAGACAATGGGTAAGAGTGCCCGTACAGAACTTGCACTTGGGGCATGCTGAAAA
>NC_057751.1:2453285-2456331 GCF_004010195.1 Chiloscyllium plagiosum
TTTCTAAGACTCAAGAGTACCTTCTTCCTCTTAATTGGTGAGTGACTTCCCTTGACATTCCAGGTACACCATTTAATCAAATGATTAGCCATAATCTTCTGCAATTACATTTAAATTACAGAGAGGAGGAACCCGAACCACAAATTGCTGATTCTTAGTGTCGCATGATCCACCAAATATAAAAACTACATAAACTAAAACCACTACATTTAACAAACGTACAAAATTATTAAAAATATAAAACAACAAAAGCCAGAAAACAAACCAACATATAAAGCACCAATAGCGCTGAGTAGGGGAACTCACCCCCTGCCCGGATCCCGAACTGCCCATAAATAGGCATCTAACCATCTCAACCACCTTCACTTCTCCAGCTAGAGCCACATTGCAAGCACAAGCTAAAAAGAATAAACACCCCATAGAATATCAATATGAATAAAAAAGCATTCTTTTATAAAAGAAAGGGGGAATAAATACCCCACCCATCCTTTGGTATGTCCTAACTTAGAAATTTAAAATGTACATCTTAACCACTGCCAGACGTAGTTTGAACCAAATTATTATCAATAGAGGAAAAAAAAGGGATAAACAAAGCTCCAACCGGAGTTCGTCCATTTCTTTTACAGAATGATAAACGCATACCCAAGCAACAATATTTATACATACTACAATTGTTTAACTTAGGTTAGTTTGTCCACAAAGTCTCTGGCTCTCTCCGATGTGTCAAAGAGATGCATGGATCCATCTAAGGTGATCCGAAGCACTGCCGGATATCTCAGGGAGTACTGAATCCCAAGCTCCTTCAGTCTTCTCTTGACACCATCATATGATTTTCGTTTCTGGATCACCGCCACTGAAAAGTCCTGAAAAAAAACATGATCTTAGACCCCTCGTAAATTAGGGCCTTTGGATCCTTTCCCTGGAGTCTGGAAGCCTCCATGACTCTCTCCTTATCCCGGTAATGATGGAACCGCACCAGGAAAGGATGAGGGCGTTGACCCAGACCCGACCTCCGTACTGCAACCCGGTGAGCCCTCTCTATCTTCTATCCTCTCATGCCAGTCTCCAAGTCAAGGAATTTCGGAAGCCAATCTTCAACAAATTCCACAGGCTGCTCACCTTCCTTACCCTCAGGCAGACCGATGACCCGAATGTTTTTTCTCCTGCCCCTGTTTTCAAGATCATCCACTTGGTCATGCAAATTACGAACCTGCCTCTTCAGGGCTTGGATCTCTTCCTTGAATGAACTGGCATCAGCTTCCACCACTGTGACACTGTGCTCCACCTCATCTGTCCTCTTCTCCAGGTCTCCCAGCTGCTGCTCATGCTTCTGCAGCATGAGAGAGACTGCAGCAAGCTTCTCTTCAATCTGTTCCCCCAAAATCCCGCGAGATTTCGAGAGCTGGTTCACCAGGTCCTGGAGAGTAATCTGCTCTGAGGCTGCTGCAGGCTGAGCTGCAGGCCCGGCCTCAGATGCTCCTCCTCCCTTTTTAGGGATTTCTGGACTGCTGAAAATACAGGTAAGTCAATTTTTAAATGTTTCTTGGGGCTCCACCATCTTTCCAACGCCCCAAGAAATCCTGATGACCTGGGTTGGCTGTCCTGCTGCAATGCGAAGCTCTGCAGTGTGATCTTCTCAGATCGCCGCCATCTTAGATCCCCAGACAAACTTTTCTACTTGTTCCAGTGTGACACAATCCATTTCAACCTCCACCCTTGCTTATGCTTAAGTATTTTGCAGTTCATATTTGAACCGGATTTTGCATGTGTAGATTTTACATCGCCTACATTGTTTTCCAGGGCGTGTTGGAATTCTGCAATTAATGCTATGTTATCAGTGTTTTCCACGCTTGTTAGTTTCTCACCTCCAAATTAAACCCCTGCAAGTTCATCGAATGCAATGAATATTTGCTTTGTGTACAGATTGAATCATTTTGGAAACCTTACAAAGCCTTGTAGGATTACTCTTCACTTGAAACATCGTCAGGTCGGCACTATTTAGTCCCAATATAGGCTCCGGTTAATATAATAGCTCACAGGGAGTAAACTTAACCATTTGGTCAATCAAGCATAAAATTCCAATTTTGATTACAGTGATGGAAAGCTGCATTTAGCTCAAACATTTCACTCGCAGAGGAAACAGCTGGTGATTCAGTGCCATACAAAGCCCTCAGCTATGTGCAACGATGTTGTTTTTTGAGGAAATAACAGTCTTATATTATTCAGTACACAGCGCAGCATGAATACACATGCTTGTTAATTGTATAATTTTGTATTATCAGAAAAGCATGGGTAATTAACAGTGCATGGTGTTATTCAGTACTGCTGCCACAGCTGGTAAGCTTAATACCTTACTCAAGGAGGAAGATACTTTATCAATCTGTCCCTTGCTCACAAATGAATATTGTGATGTGTGTACTGTCAATTTTCTGCTGTGTGAACAATAGTGTAATCAAGCAAAACTGTTAATTGTTGAATAATTATCCTGCATTTCTTCGGCAGATTGCACGTGGAGCTGGGAATGTGATAAAATATCCCTTATTCATAAACATTGTGCCAACTTTTGCTCTCTCCCTGATGGTGCCTATTTATTAAGCTGTCCAACTACTATGTGGCAACTCATATGAATGGAAGTAATAACTTTAAATTTCAGCAGTAGTCTGGCTGTCAGTTCCGAGATGCTCCTGATGCTTCTCTACTGCGACCCCTAGGACTCATAACGGCACACAAACCAACAGCCACGCTCAGACAACAACTCACCAGAACGAAGGACCCGATACCCAACATGAGCAAGACGAATATAGTGTACAAAATACCATGCAAGGACTGCACTAAACACTATATAGGACAAACAGGAAGACAGCTAACAATCCGCATACATGAACATCAACTAGCCACGAAACGACACGAACAGCTATCCTTAGTAGCCACACACGCAGACAAAAAGCAACATGAATTCGACTGGGACAAAATTACTATCATAGGGCAAGCCAGACAGAGAACAGCCAGGAAATTCCTAGAGGCATGGCATCCACCCACAAACTCC
>NC_057751.1:2456624-2508631 GCF_004010195.1 Chiloscyllium plagiosum
AGGACCTTACCATTAAGTGTATAAGTCCTGCTAAGATTTGCTTTCCCAAAATGCAGCACCTCGCATTTATCTGAATTAAACTCCATCTGCCACTTCTCAGCCCATTGGCCCATCTGGTCAAGATCCTGTTGTAATCTGAGGTAACCCTCTTCGCTGTCCACTACACCTCCAATTTTGGTGTCATCTGCAAACTTACTAACTGTACCTCTTGTGCTCGCATCCAAATCATTTATGTAAATGACAAAAAGTAGAGGGCCCAGCACCAATCCTGTGGCACTCCACTGGTCACAGGCCTCCAGTCTGAAAAACAACCCTCCACCACCATCCTCTCTCTTCTACCTTTGAGCCAGTTCTGTATCCAAGTGGCTAGTTCTCCCTGTATTCCATGAGATCTAACCTTGCTAATCAGTCTCCCATGGGGAACTTGGATTGAAAACTTACTCATTTGAAGGGGAACTGACGGGAAGATGGTGGCTGAGTGTATGTCTCTGGATTAGTAACTCTCTGGGGGCAGCCGTTTAAATCCCATCACAACCGCTGGTGGAAAATAAATTGAGTTAATACAGAGAGTCTCAATTATGGTGATGACCAAAATAATATCCAGTGTTGTAAAGAAAACCCATCTCGATCACTTGTATCCTTTAGGAAAGGAAATCTGATATCTACTTACAGTTTGGTTTGACACAAAACAGAGAGACAACATTCAGACCATCTTTGCCTGAGTTACATGAGCACATAACTATTGTGCATGTTTTAATGATATCGGTAGGATTGGAGTAGAGGCCCTTGAATAAAAAGGTTGTGCATTCATGTACCAACACTGACATTGTCGGAGTACTGAGGGAGTACTGCAGATTCCGAAGTGCTGTCTTTCAAGTGATAATTTAAACTGAATCCATTCTGCTGTCATTTAGACCTCCCATTGCATTACTTTAAAATGCAACAGCAGAACTGGTGTCCCGGTCAATACCTTTCCTCAACCAGTGTCAACCAGGGGTGGCACGGTGGCTCAGTGGTTGGGGTGGCATCGTGGCTAAGTGGTTAGCACTGCTGCCTCACAGGGCCAGGGACCCAGGTTGGATTCCAGCCTCGGGTGACTGTCTGTGTGGAGTTTGCACATTCTCCCTGCGTGGGTTTCCTCCGGGTGCTCTGGTTTTCTCCCACAAGTCAAAGATGTGTAGACCAGGTGAGTTGGCCATGCTAACTTGCCCATGGTGATAAGTGCATTAATCAGGGGTAAATGTAGGCTAGGGGAATGGGTCTGGGTGAGTTGCTCTTCAGAGGGTCGGTGTCGACTTTTTGGGCCGAAGGGCCTCTTTCCATACTGTAGAGAATCTAACCTAATCTAAGAAAGATTAGGGAGAAGATTGCCAGGCCCTGAAAGATGTGGATAATGGTGAGTCAGTTGGGAACACATAGCAAGAACAGAGAAATAAGATTTTTAACTTTGAGAAAAATGCCTAATTTTTTACAAAGGGTTTTAAAGGAGATGATAAATTCACAAATAAATGGCATGGGGACCATTTGTATGCATTAACATTCATTATTATCGCATCTTGCCTTAATTGCTGTGCAGTTTTATATATTCCCTGGCAGTGGTGAGAAACTAAACAGCAGCAATTTCTGACATGAAAGTCTGAATGGGAACGTGAGACTGTAGCTTGTGAGCACTCATCTTCTCCAGAATTCACCAACATCTCAGGGCAGTGATCTATCACTTGCAACCTTCGTCATAAAGGTTAGGATCAGTCAAGCACCGACCTCACCATATTATTCAATTGACATATTTTAAGTTCAAGGAGAAAGTGAGGTCTGCAGATGCTGGAGATCAAAGTTGAAACTTTATTGCTGGAACAGCACAGCAGGTCAGGCAGCATCCAGGGAACAGGAGATTCGACGTTTCGGGCACAGGCCGAAACGTCGAATCTCCTGTTCCCTGGATGCTGCCTGACCTGCTGTGCTGTTCCAGCAATAAAGTTTCAACCATATTTTAAGTTCAGCACTGATGGTCACTGCCACCTTGACCTTGATAGGAAGGCAGTGCATAACAATGTGTGGCATAACCAAGCTGTGCAACTGGGATTTGCGGGTAAAGAGTGGAGATGATGAGTTAAGTAAGAATTGGGTGGGACTGAGGGGAAGCTCAAACTGCATGGGACCGACAAGGAGGGCAAGGCAGAAAGGAATATGAAAAAATAAAGAATGGTTGCAACCCCACCAAGACTGGACAGTTTGCTCTAACTCAGAGGAAGTAGACTCTACTTGTGAGTGATGTGAGGCCCTCAAGGAGTAATTACATTGAACAGACACTTCGATAGTATAGGACAAAAGCATCTTTTATCATAGAATTGTGTTTGGGAACCTTTTGCACTGAACAATTTTGTTGACTAAATATGCTAGCTCAGCTCCAGAATTGACACGCACATTCCGAGGTCCAGGAGCTGTTACCTCACACTTTGGACTATGAGTCGCAGTATTCCTTAATGTGGGAGTGGGAATTTTGTGAAGAAATTGTTATTCTTTGTACCACACTAAAAATCTCTACTGTAAGTGTGCTAAAGGCACAGTGCAGCATATATCTGAATCAGGTCAATGATGTATAAGGTCCACAGGATAGAATCTCCTGGGGCATCCAGTTGTCCTGGTCAGAGGCTTCCACATCCCAATTTTTGAAGGACGATGATAAGGCGTCATTTTTGAGTGATGTGACTTCTGACTGATCCCATTGTTGAGGATCTATTTTGTTTCTGATATTGTCTACATAGACTAAATGGAATCACCCTCAAAAGATCCAGACTGAAAAGGTCGCTCTCATCTCTGTGGCCACTACACTAAGAGTCCAGAAGCCCAAGACCAGTGTTAACCTTCAATAGATGTATAGCAGCCTCCTCATGCAGAGTTTCCAACGGAAGGTGCAATGAAAGTGCAGGCAACCCACAGTTTGTCTTTTATGGGTTGCCAAATAGATAAGCGAAGGGTGGGAGTGTGATACTCTGAAAAAAGGTAGGTGTCAGAACACCTCATGAGGCCCAGTCTCTATTGAAAGCAAATGCAGCTCCTTCCAATGGAACCTTCATGGACCTTAGATGTCTCCTCAACAGAGGTTCCCATACTTGGTAAGGTCTGGCATTTTCTCAGAGTATAGTTCAGATAAAAGACTGTGCTTAATCTTTGAATACTTTTCTCCAGGTGACTGAAGGCCCCTTGACTTGGCTCTCAATGACAGCTACCAACCTGTCGATTGAATGAGTCATACGTATGCCTGTCTAGAGCCAACACATTGCACATGGGGCTAAGCAAGTGCCTCATTTCTCGTTTCTTTGATTGCCAGAGACTTGGGGCATTTCTTACTCAGCCAGCTATGAAGATGTCCCAATGATGTGCTCATAACACTAATCCAGTTAAAGTAGCCATTAAGATTTCAGCATCTGTCTGAGGGGGGATGTAGGTGACAGCCTTGCTGTGATTCCTCTGAGTTCTCGGCATACCCGCATGCGCAACTCTGTCCCTTTTTTAATTCATTCATGTATGCATCGCTGGCTAGGCCATCCCTAATTGCCCAGAGGACAATTACGTGTCAACCATTTTGCTGTGATTCTGGAGTCATGAGTAGGCAAGATCCGGTAAAGGACGTGAGTGAATCAAGTGATCTCTTCCTGACAATCCACAGTGGTTTCAGGACCATCATGAGATTTGTAATTCCAGATTTTTATTGAATTCAAATTCTATCTGCCATAAATAGGATTTGAACTCCGGTCCCTGGAACATGAACTTGGTCTCTGGAGTAATAGTCTCGTGATAGTACCACTAGGCCATTGCCTCCCTTCTTCTGCAAGCTCAAGGATCCTCTTCTTGTCTCGGGTCAGGAGATGAATGTCGGACACATCATTACCCATCTTGGTACTTTCAGCCATACTGTATGCCATTTTCACTGAGAGATAAAGGCACGATAAAATGAGTGAAAGTTGTGAGCGCAGTTGTTAGTATTTGTGCGAGAGGAGGAAAGGTAGTGGCAAGGCTACTCAAAGATGAGGTGCTGGGGAGGATGCTGCATGTTTGAAAGGAACTGAACATAGTGGAAAAATGTGGAAAGAAACTGAACAAATGAGAAAATTGGCTGACACAAGAGCAAAGATGGTGGTGTAATGGTAATGTCACTGAACGATAATAAAAACTGTAATTAAGTTCAAATCCGAGTGCAGCAGATGGTGAAATTTGAATTTAATTTTTAAATAAGTCGGAATTAGAAAACTAGTTTAATGGTGACCAAGGAACTACTTTCAATTGTCATAAAAGTCATCTGATTCACTGAATCTGTCTTCCTTCCATCAATCAGCCGACAGGTGATTCCAAAGCCCACATACGAATTAAGAAAAACACAAATTGCAATTGTCAGTGAATACAAAAGGAGTGACTTTTCTGCATAAGAACAATTCAACTAGGTTTGTCAATCCTTCACCAATATCTCAAATGCAAGGGGTAAACATAAGGTGAATTATGGACTGTCAGTTAAAAGCACGACAATTGCACCATTATGTCTTTGATCTGGGCATTAGTCAGCAATTACTTCATACACTCAATGAATCACGTTACTGTCATAGTGGCTCATCAGCTTCTTTCATAGGAGTCCATATCATTAAGGATACAGAGAGTGACACTTCATGCAGAGTAAACTGCTTGTGTTGCCAATACCAGGATAGCATTTAATGTCCATTAACATTTACAAGATAAGCCAAATGAGAGCTGTAGTTTGTGAGCTAGTCCAGGTCAAATAGATAATAGGAAAATGTGAAAAGCAGCTGTGTTATGACAGCACAACATTTCACATTGTTCCCAAAAAATCCTTTGTGATGAAAAGTGGTTCCTTCAAAGATCTGTTGCCAAGCCAAGTGTGAGCATAGATGCAATTAAGAATCAAAAATCAATATTTCTAAAATATGATGAGAATTTTGTTTATTTGGCGCGTTCAGCTGAAGAGCATGTAGTTTTAATATGCGGACTGGCTTTTCACCCCATTTTACCCCTTTGGTACCAAGGAACATTTCACCTGATGGTCTCTCCATGTGCAAAACCATCAGTACTGAAGCTGTTTGATCACACAATTATAAACTGCCACTTGCCTTGAAAGCACGAGAATAACACCAATAGACCAACATTCTTTTATTAAAATGTTAGTCAGCTTAATGGGCAGGAGAATGACATCAGATGAAGTTAATTCTGATCATTTTCAGTGGGGTCAGCTGGAGTTAGATGGTGGCTTAGGTTTGCTAGTGGCACTCTCCTTGTTGACTTAGGTTGGTCCAACTCTGCTGTGAATGCTGAGTATTTTAACGAGGAGACCCAACACCATGGCAGCTGTATCAGTTCAGCAAATGTTTGAATCCAAAGATGCAAGTCAACAAAAATCCTAATGTGCAGAACAGCTGTTGTCATTCCTGCTGCTGTGTTTCAGTGAGGTCTGGATTCTGCATCAGCAATACATAAAAAGGCTAGATAAATTCCATTAACCATGTTTCTGCATGCAGCTTTCAGAATAAATGGACACATCCTTATTGAAGGTAGCTCCACAAATATTCAGACATAAGTCCTGCAAAATTGGTTTTAATGAATTGGGCACAGTGTGTAGATGGCTAAAAAGCATCTTCACACCAGGCCAGTTAGCTTAATTCATGTTGAGGGGAAGGCATAAGTATCTATCAATAAGAGGATTATCACTGGATCACTGGATGCTTGGAATAACCATGGTAATCAGAAAGAGTCAGCATGATTTTGTGAAAGGGAAAATCATGCTCAACCAATTTAATGGAGGTCTTTGAAAGAGGAACATGCATTGTGGATAAGGGGGAACCCATTGACAGCTGTACTTTCATTTCCAGAAAGCATTTGACAAGGCTGTTTGGAAAAGTAGAAGCATGGAATGAAGATTGGCTGGTTGGCAGAAAACAGAATATGCAGAAATAGATCTTTTTCTTAGTGGCAAGTTATGATAAGTGAGATGGTGCATGGGTGCATGCTGGGGCCTTAAACTTTCACAATTTAGATCAATTACTTTCATAAGGCATGGTCATGAAATAGCACAAAGATTGGGAGGAACGTAATAGTGAAAAGGATACAAGGAAGTGGTAGACTGATACACATAGGTTGAATGAGTGATAAAAAGCTGAAATATGGAATATAATGTGGGAAATGTGAAAATGTTCATTTCATCAGAAAGAATTTAAAAAGCAGGGCATCGCCCCAAGGGAAAACCAACTTCAGAATTCCAAGATGCAGAGATCATTCATTCCCAGCGTCACTGCCCAGTGGCACCAGCGACCTCTAGCACCAAGGAAGACAAGGTTAGCAGCTCGCGAGGATACTTCCAATTGCAGGTTCTCTTCCAAGCCATATATTATCATGATTTGGAACTCTGTACGTGTCTGTAATGGAATCAAAATCCTCAAATTCCCTTCCTGACAGCATTGTAGAAGTTCCTATAGTAAATGGCCTGCACTGTTTGAAGAAGGCACCTCACCACCACCAACAAACACTGGCATCGCCAGTGTTGCGGACATTCTGTGAAACAACAAAACCATTAAGAAAGGTCCGAGGAGGAGAAGAAAAACATGTCAAAGGCACTCTGAAGCACTCACTAAAGCACCACAACATTGACATGAATTTATTCATTCTTCGGACATTATGCTTTCTGGCTATAAGGAACATAGTTGCAATTCGTCTAAATGGGACACACTTTGGTATCCAAAGAGCTTCACCATGTTTTGATTCACATCATCTTAATAGTGAGGCAGAGGCCTGTGAATTGTGCCCACTGTCTTTTTTGCACCAAGTATGTTAGAGACTTCCATGTTAGGGTGAGATAACTGAGTCATAACTGGCAATGTTTAGAAGAATTGACTGTCAAATTACTTGCCTTTACCCCATGAGATGGAAGGCAACCAAGCCGGTATTTCTCTCATTTAACAACATCCTTAAAAAGATATGCAGGAATGTGATGTGATGTGATGGGATTGTGAAACTAGCAGTCACACAGACCATTTCTGCTTATTATGCAATACATTGTAAATGAATATGTACAGTTTGTCTCAATTAGAAATGGGATTTATTGTCAGAAAGAAATTTAAAAGCACTCATATTGAGATTCAGCAATACCTCGTATTTAAGCCATTAAAACAAATTGAATATTTTCGAAACAAAATGTAATCTCTTTTCATGTGTTGTTTTCATTCTAATGAAGAAGGGTCAAGAGTGTTGCATTTCATTAATTGGATTCTTAGATTATGAGCAACAAATCTTTCCTTGTAGGATTGCAATGTTGTGGCAACTTATTCACTGAAACCATTAACATTTCAAATTTGACTCCTGCTAATTACAAGTAAATTTGCAAAAATAATTGCTGTGTGTACTCTGTAAAGAACATAGGAATGTGGCAAGCCATTCAGCCATTTTCATTCTATTCTGTTAGAAAATGGTGATAAAAATTAAATAAAAGAAATCACCTCCCCATGAAACAAGCTTGAATTGAAATTCCCAAAAGAAATTAGAAGAAAACTTCCCACAAATTGGCACTGAATATAATCACAGCTTTTACAAGAAGGTATGAGAAGAAATTAATCAAACATTCATGGGAAAAATTGTAACAGGATGTTATCATTAATTCCCACAGTTCCATAGTGGTCAGTTTAACTAAAGTTTCAGATAACATTGTCCAATTCACATAAAGTCTCAGCCATCAATTTGCATCAGTTGAAGTATAGTTCAGAGTCAACGATGGGCATAGAAACCAAAATCACTTTGAGAAGCAGTGATGTTTAGTGCTGTGGGAGAGAAGTAATGAGGATGGTGCCGGAAGTGTTTTCAGGGAGACATTGCTGCCTCATTAGAGATTGGAGCATGTCGAATTTGAGGTGTGCAGAAGACATCATATTCATTGTCCAAAAGGATGAAAAGCCAGACAATGTTGGACACCTAATCAAAAGATACAGTGAGTCTTTTGAACTGAACATCAGTTAGGCAAAGATCAATGTTCTGGCTCTGCATAACACTGCTGAAGTCAGATTTGAATGAAAAGATACAAAGAGCAGTACACTACAAGAACAGGCACTTTGGTCCACCAATGCTGCACTGATACATGTTGCCTTTCCAAACTAAAAGACATGGTCACTCACATAAGAAGCGTCATAAATTCCGAAAGTCTGAAGACAATGGCAACAAGCATTTAAAAAGTTGCAGCACAGTCACTGGCATGGCATTATTACATTCTCTGGCTGAGAGAGTCAGCCTCGAAAGGAAGAATATAAGAGGAGTTTTTGAAATGTGGGTGTAACAGAGGATTCTCAGATAAGCTGAATGGACAGAAAGGCAAATGATTGTTCATTTAGTCCAGGAATGATCAGGGTTGCGAGGTACAGCCAGGGAGAAAAGAACCAAATATGTTATTGGAAACAAAAATCCAACAAGCTTATCTTTCCAACAATTAAAGGACAAATTGAGGATAAAACAGAAGAAAAAAAATCAGGTTGGTGGGTAATATTGAGAGGTGAACTGTGAGAGGCTTGAGGAAAGCCAGAGATGAAGAAAAGCAATGTCAATAGCCCCACACAACTGTAGTGAAAAAGCACAAATGAACCTGCAAGTCCAGATATTTATAATGAAGACCTGCCATGTTTAGGTGATCTCAAGAACCTGTCACAAAAATCAGTGTAAAACTCTGTCACATAACTATGAGGTTCAGTCTCCACTTTCACATTAAAACATCTTGATGTATTTCCAAGAAAAGCATTTTTTTTAAAATGAGTTTGAATTACACAAAGCATAGTTTTAAGTAGGCTTAACCTGGCATGTAGGTTAATGACAGCCCCTTTTGTGCAGAAGGAAATGAACAGCAGCATTGAACAGCTCAGTAGTATGATGAAATGCTGATTTGTACTTTGTTAACTAATATGTCACTGTCTTCCTGCCTAGCATTCTTTCCCATGCTTCATCTTTATCTTCATCTGATAACTTTCCAAAATCATCTTCAAGTACATTTTCCTGATTGTTATTTGATTTTAAATATCAGAAAAAGACAAAATGTGAAGAATTTCTGATCATACTCTGTAACAAATAAAAGGTAAGTAAACACTACTGCTATATGGGATGACCTTCTAATTATTGGTTATCTCAGTTGCACCAACTCTTGTAACTGCAATGCCATTGAGAAACAGGCTTGTTACAGAGGAACAACGCTTTTGGCGAGACTTGACCTAACCAAGAGATTCTTGGAGAAGGAAATGCCTTCAAATCAGATTTAATCTTTAGTACGCAATTTGCACTGAATAAGCATCGTGTCAGTGTCAAATTGAAGTCATATTTGACTCTCATTATATCTGTTTGTGCACTCTTATATGTTTGACTTGTGATCTGCCGAATGCAAACTCTGCCAATAGAAAATGCAAATATGTACACAATTGCAATTCAATAGGAAGGAGTCTCACTCTGGTTTGAAACATTATAAGACTGAGTCTCACTACAGAGATTTGAGATGAAATTTGAAGCACATCCGCAGAGAATATTGTTGTGGGATGCTGCACTGTCATTGATGCTATCTTTCAGATGAGACAACATGCCAAGGTCATGTCTTAACTCTAAAGTGGGCATAAAAGATCCTATGGTGCTATTTAGATGAATAGCAATTGAGTTCTCCCCTGTGTTCCAGCCAATGCTTAACCATTAACTAACAACACTCGTTAGAGTATCTGCTTATTACCACATTGCTGCCTGTGGGAGAATTGGGTGTTATATATTCACTTGAACGACGTTTGAAGTATACATGCATTTGGTGTGAAGCATTTTAGGATCCTTTCATTCGTACATGGGATGTGGAAATCACTGGAAAGACCAGGACCTACTGCCTTTGAATGGAATAGATTTCTTGATCATGTTAAAGGGCATTTCAGAGGCATTAACATTTCTGTGAGTCTGGTGCCACATTTAGACCAGACCACCTAAAGATGGCAGCTTTCCATCTCGAAAGAACCAGATGTATTTATTGCAACAATTGCTGATAGTTGTCGCAGTTGCCATTACTGAGTCTAACTTTACATTTTATATATCTGTGAATTGCATTTAAATTCTGCTCACTGCCATGAATGAGTTTTGAACCCAAACTCCTCAGTGCAGTCTCTTGTGTCTCTGAATTGCAAGTTCAATGACTTCACCACTCCACAACTATCTTTTCCCATAAAATACATTGAATTGTTACTGCTGGCGAAGTATACTAACAGCTTGCTGAAACCACATCCCAAAACAAGTTTTTGCAATTGGAAACAAAGTGCAGTGAATGTAATAGTCCAATAGTATTCAGGAACTGAAATCAGAAAAGATTAGGCAAGGAAGAGTGACTCAGAAGATGGAATCTTCCCTTAATAAATGGAACTCTGATCCAAATGACAACCACACCTTCTATTAAATGAATCATGGCCTCCCTGCACCATCTCTTTTCATTCCCAGTCCATCTCACTCAAGCTTGTGATGCCAATTATATCTAACTTGAAGCATCTGCACACAGGCTACCTGACAGAGATGTCAACAGAGGTGATTAATGAGATTGATTTGAGTGAAAAGACAGAACAGGAGCTCAGGGATGTGTAGTAATCAGAGTAGGCAATGTAATGTCCACACGTCTCATGTTAGGCAAGGATGCCACACTCAGTGAAGAAGAATGCAATCAAAACATAAAGGAAAAAGATGCTTAGGTTATTTACTGAGACTGGTAACTCCAGGGGAGTGTTTGCAGCTCATATAATACATCTAAATCTTGCTGAGGAGGTAAGAAATTCTATCTTTTTGTTGCCATCTTGAATTCTTTAAAAAAGATTTCTTCATGGGATGAGGGCATTGCTGCCGATCCCTCATCGTTCAGAGGGCAATTTAATAGTCAACTACATTTCTGTGGGTCTGGAGTCATATGTCAACTAGGGTGGCAGTTTCCTTTCCTTAAGGACAGTAGTGAACCAGATGGGTTTTTCCAACAATCAACAATGGATTCATGCTCCTTGTTAGACTCTTAATTCCAGATTTTTTTTATTGAATTCAAATTCCATCATCTGCAAGATGGGATTTGAACCCTGGTCCCCAGGCCATTTCCTCTGGATTAATGGTCTTGTGACAATATGAGTGAGCTGTTACCTCCCCTGTAATGATCATATGATTTATTGGCCTTTTGGAAAGGCCTGATACGCTCAACCTCCTTCCTGTATACATGGTTGCCTCCAGGTGATGTGTCTCAGTTGTGCATCAGCGTGTCGCACACTTGAAGCTGTGTCACAATTTTCCATGAGGAGCAATATCCAGAACTTAACCACAACACCAACATGGTGCTACTTAGCCAGGGGTAAACAATCACTCAGCACTTTTCAAAAAATAGCCAGTGGAATTAACCCCAAGTTCTTATCCTAAGAATAACATCATGAGAAAACAGGTTATTTGGTTTAATTGCTTTGCTGTTTGTTGGAGCTTGCAGTGCTCAAAAGTTTTTGTTGTGATGTTTTCCACATTCCAGACTTCAAAAAAATACTTCATGTAACACCTGAGATGTTCTGAGGTTACAAATGCAAGATGTTTTGTTCTGCTTTTGGGCAACAAAGCATGTCAGATAATTAACATTCAGTTAAAAGATGTAGGCACAAGGGATTTACTCAACTGAAAATATAACTTAAAGCATTGGGTAAGCCATTTGTGACATTTCTGAAGTTTGCATTGCATATAGACAGGCTGGTTAAAAAGACGTTTGGCACACTTGCCTTCATTGTTCAGTCCTGTGAGTGTAGGAGTTAGGAAGTCATCTGTACAAGATATTGGTGAGGCCTTTATTAGAATATTGTGTCCACTTCTAGTCGTCCAGTCTTAGGAAGGATATTATCAATCTGGAGAGAGTTCAGAAGAGATTTACCAGGATGTTGCTGGGTATGGAAGATTTCTGTTATTAATAAAGGCTGGATAGTCTGGGGCTTGGTTCACTGTCGCGTACGGGGTTGAAAGGCAACTGTATAGAAGTTTATAAAATAATGAGAGCTTTAGATAGGGTTAATAGTAGTTGTCTTTTCCTGAGGACGGAGGCTTTTTAAGGTGAACAGAGAAAGATTTAAAAAAAAACATGAGGCAAATTTTTTACACAGAGCGTGGTTCCTGTGTGAAATGAACTTCCTGACAAAGTGGTGGATACGGATACAATTACAATGTTTACAAGACATTAGGATAGATACATGGATAGGAAAGATTTGGAGGGATTTGGGCCAGGAGCAGGCACATGGAACTTGTTCAGTTTAAGATTATGTTCAGGATGGACTGGTTGAACCGAAGGGTCAGTTTCTGTGCTCTGTGGCACCTATAAAAGCAAAGGATTGCATATTAAGGAAATGTGAAATAAGAACAAAAATTATCTGATTGTTCCTTTTGAAAACTGCCTTTTTCTCACTCTCAGTGCATTCCAGATCCTAACCACTGACTGTAAAAAAATATTTTTTCCTCTTTTAGCCATTGTACTTTTGCTCATGACTCCATGTCCTCTGACCTGAAGATAGCATTTTGTCTCAACCTACTCCATTAAAACCTCTTATGATTTTGACTATTCGTCAGGACATTTAAGAAGCTGTGATTTTCGGTGGAATAAAATAGAGGTCTGAATAACATGAGCTATGGTGAGAAATGTGATAGGATGCAAAGAGAAAGTCAGTGAGGTCTATACCAATGTCAGGAACAACTCACTGCATCTTATAATAAAGTTCTGCACATCGACACAAGATTGGTCGTACCGAGTGCCCATTAAGGGGATTTTTGATTGTTAATGACCTTATTAACTGCACAGCTCACCTCAGGAATATGCATCCTCTTATCCAAGCGATCTAGACACCAAAACTTCTCACCATCAAAATCAGAAGGGATACTTGGCAACTTCGGCTTGCTATTTGTTCAGAAGGACCTCCATGTTGGTCACCAGGCACCAAGGTCTCAATATGTTCGAAAGGCTCCAGCCACATGCACCCCATGTCCATGGGCACTATAATCTGACATCTGCCAGACTTGAAGAACCCTACTGGAGTATCTCTGAACATGCTTCTGAACTTGAATGGCACACCCTGGGGCACAATGGCAACAGTCATGATAATGCTGCAGCAAGGACACTTTGCACTCAGGGACACATACCCAACTCATTGACTAGATCAGGTTGCATCTCCCTCTGTTTACTTCCTGCCTCAGCATTCACTTACTTTGAGCGTACCTCGATGCTCTCACCATTCCTTCTTTGCCTTGCTTTGCCTGTTTGCACTCTGCTCACAATACTTCTGCGTTGTCATGCCAATCAAGTCAAGCACGTTAAGATAGCCTTTGGTCACATTAAGTCAAGGTCAGCATCTGATTGCAGTCCACAGGCTGAGACATGGTCAATTAGATACCATTCCAAAGTACTTTATATACGATACTTATTCTGGAGAGTAGTCTCATTTCCATTAGGCAACAGTGCTAACGACTGAACCACCATACTGCCATATGACCCATCTCCCTTTCATTCAAATAGGAATAAATCAAGAGAGGTTAGAAAGAATAAAGACGGGGATGTGCTGCTTCACATTCAGCTCCTCAACCCTCATTTAGAGTACTCTGATCGCCCCATTGATTGCAAAGAGAACTGTATTCAAGTGACAGGGGCATCATAGAGGTACAGTAGGTAGTTAATGAGGTGGGTCTGTTGAGACATGGTGAGAGATCTCACTAGATCTTGCAGTGAGAAATCTTCCTTTAATCTGACACTCACTCAAAAATAAATAAAATTCAGCCCGTTGTTTGCAGAAGATTTGGGTAGTTTCCTGAACTATTCAACCTCCAGTTTACACATAGCAAAAACAGCTGAATTGAGAATTGCTTTTTGTGCAAAAACTTCATGAAATGAGATGACACTACAGAATAATTATCATATACAAAGTACTTTGGAATGGCTTTGACAGCATGATAAAGTACTGTATAAATACAAATTTTAATATTCTGATACTACTGCTGCAATTAACTGTGGTTTGACAGTGGTCCTTTAAAGTTAACATGATTGACTGAAGGGACATGCCTTTCATGCTTGGTTTAAATTAACATCTTTTTGACCACTGAGCCACACATCAGCTGGGGCACCAAAGATGGTCAAGTAAATTTCTCCCAGGTGTGCAGATGACTCAACTCTGAGCTGGGCCATGCAGGACGGTAGTTGAGTGTGCAGTAATTCCACAGCCCAACAATCCCATTAGGTTCCAGGTTCAAGACCATTCAAGGGCTTGGACATAAAAATCAAGTCAGACCTTCCAGTGCAGTTCAAAGGTTGTACTTGATACTCAAAGGTGGATCTTTCAGATGAGATGTTAAAACGTGTTGCCGTCTGCCTGCAAAGACCCATGGCTACTATTTTTAAGAAGAGCAAGGGAATTCTGCCAAATATCCTTCCTGGCCAATGTGTCCTTCAAACAAAAACGTTGATCAACCAGGTCATGATCGCATTGCTATTTGTAGGAGTTTAACGTGGACCCATTAGTTGCTGCATTTCCAACATGACAACAGTGACTACATTAACTGACAAGTGCTTTGAGACATCAAGTGACCATGAAAAATTGGATAAAAATGCAAATCTTTCTTTTCTTTCTCTGAGAAGAAATGCTTATGAGGTGCACATGGTGGAAGATCATGAGTAAATGAGAATTGCGTGTTTGTGATTCCTGCTGATGCAGCAAATGTCAGCATGTCATTTGCATTGTTCAATCAAGGGAAAGCAAATATTCCCCTACCATGAGCCCCACAACAGAATAATATGCAGTAATGTACCGAATAGTAGTATTGAAACAAAAAGCACTAAGTGCTCAAATAGTCAGTAGATCTGGAAGCATCTGTGGGGAGCAAAATTCAGTTAACTTTTCGAGTCAAAAATGACTTCTGTTCTGAAGTCATCACAATCATCTTGAAAATTGAACCCTGTTCTTCACATATACCACCAGATTTGCTGATTATTTCCAGTGCTTTCTGTTTTTGATTTAGTATCCAGCAAACACTATATTTTATTTTACACTCGCTATTGAACCTGGTTCTCTCCTTCCAACAACCTTGACAAAATCCCTGGCATTGGGAGAAGCACTTGATTAAAACATGGGTGATAAAGAGCATTGTCAACCCTTCTGGATTAGCTTGGATCCCGAGAAGCTCATGGTTAATCTCCTGGAAACTGTTGCAAGCAAAAGCTGATAGAAAATTAAACAGCGTTGTCAACCCTTTAGGACAGAGCTTGGATCTCTTGGAATTGATGGTTAAGCTCCTGGAAATGCATGGAGCCAAAAACTGAGAGAAAATTCATGAGGATGTTTTAAAACAGACCTGTTATCTTCCCATTTGCTTTGAAGAAGTTGATTATTTATAACTGTATTGGACATTTTATGTCGATGAACCTTTTTACTGGGGAATACCATTAGAGGTGGGAGGTCATGGGATGAAGCTTCCATGAATACATCTAACCAGACTTAATGTCACTACAGATGAAACAGATGTGATAATGAAACTACTAAATGAATGATAGCTCACTTGGCCCAAACTGGTCCAGGTCAACTAAAATCTCCACCTGTGCTAACACCATTTCTCTGCACTTGACTCATATCTTTCTGAGCCTTTCCAACCCATGTATTTGTGCAAATACCTTTTAAATGTTGTTCATGTACCCACATCAACAACTTCTGTCAGCAGCTCATTTCATCTGCACACCACCCTCTGTGTAAACAAGTTGCCCCCAGGTTCCCTTTTATTCTTTCCCCTCTAACCTTAAACTGATGCCCTCTTGACTGAGAAAAAGACTGAGTACACTCACCCTGTCCATGCCTCTTATGATCTTACACACCTCAATAAACTCCCCCCTTAGTCTCCTTTGCTCTAATAAATGTTTTGGAGGGAGGTATGGATGTAACATGTGCATGGAAAGTTCTTTATGCAGAGGAGGTCGGATTCGAGCTCCATGGTGTTGTGGGACTCCGTGGTGCAGATGACATGAAGATTGGTGAGTAGCAGATAGTGAAGGGGATTGTCAGAGAATACAGTAGAATAGAGATAGATTGGAGAGTTGGGCAGAGAAATTGCAGATGAAGTTCAATCCAGGCAAATGTGGGGTGATGCATTTTGGAAGATCCAATTCAAGAACGAACTGTGCAGTAAATGGAAAAATCCTGGGGAAAATTGATAGACGGAGAGGTCTGGGTATTCAGGCCCATTGTTCTCTGAAGGTGGAAACAAAGGTCAATAGATTGGTCAAGAAGGCATACAACACGCTTTCCTTCATTGGACAGGGTATTGCGCACAAGAGATGACAGGTCATATTACAGTTGTATACAACTTTGGTTTGGCCACATTTGGAATACTGAGTACAGTTCTGGTCACCACATTACCAAAATGATGTGGATGCTTTGGAGAGGGTGCAGATGAGGTTCACCAGGATGTTGCCTGGTGTGGAGAATGCTAGCTATGAAGAGAGGTTGAGTAGATTAGGATTATTTTCATTAGAAAGATGGAGGTTGAGGGGGTACCTGATTGAGGTCTACAAAATCATGAGAGATATAGACAGGGTGGATAGCAAGGCACTTTTTCCCAGAATGGTGGACTCAATTATTCAGGGTCATGAGTTTAAGGTGAGAGGAGAAATGTTTTGGAGATGTGGGGGTAAAGTTCTTTACGGAGAGGTTGGTGGTTGCGTGGAACGTGTTGCCAGCGGAAGTGGTAGACATAGGCACAATAGCATCACTGAAGAGGTGGGCACGATAGCTTCATTTAAGATGTATCTAGAAAGATACATGAATGGACAGGGAGCAGAGGGATACACACCCTTAGAAAATATGTGATAGGTATAGATAGAGGATCTGGATCAGTGCAGGCTTGGAGCGCCGAAGGGCCTGTTCCTGTGCTATAATTTTCTTTGTTCGAAAGAAAAATGTCCTGGCTTGTTCAATCTCTCCCTCTAACTCAGACTCTTGAGTCCTGGCAACATCCTTGTAAATTTCTTCTGCACTCTTTCCAGTTTAATAGCATCCTTCCTAAAGCAAGGTGACCAAAACTGGATACAATACTCCCAGTGGGGCCTCACCGATGTCCTGTATAGCTGGAAAATAACTTCCCAACTTCTAAACTCAGTGCCCTGACTAATGAAGGCCAGTGTACCAAAAACCTTCTTCACTGCCCTGTCTACTGGTGACTCCACTTTCAGAGAACTGTGAACCTGAACTCTAAGTTCCCTCAGTTTCACTGCACTCTTTAAGGCTCTACCATTCACCATGAAACTCCTAGCTTGATTTGACTTTCTTCCAAACTGCAAGATCTCACACTTACCTGTATTAAACTCCATGTGCCATATCTCGACCCACAAAGTCTTGCTGCAATTTCTGATAACCTTCCTCAGTGTCCACAATACTGTTTGTTTCAATGTCATCTGCAAACTTACTAATCACGCCTTGTCCATTTTCATCCAAATCATTAATATAGATAACTAACAGCAATGAATCCACAGCACCAACCCCTGAGGCACTCCACTAGTCACAGGCCTCCAGTCCGACAATCATCCTTCCACTGTTACCCTCTGCTTCCTACCATCAAGCCAGTTTTATATCCAATTTGCCAGCTCCCTCTGGATTCCATGTGATCTAACATTCCAGAGAAGCCTAACGTGTGGAACCTTATCAAAGGCTTGACTGAAATCCATATCGACTACGTCTACCACTATGCCCTCATCAAGCTTCCTGGTCACTTCATCAAAGAACTCTAACAAATTTGTGAGGCAAGATGTCCCATGCAAAAAGCCATGCTGACTGCTCCTCATCAACCCCTGTCTTTCTAAATGCATGTATATCTTATTTCTCAGAATCTTCTCAAGTACATCCCTACTACAGATGTTTCCAGGTTTTTCTTTGCAGCCCTTCTTGAATAAGGGCACAACATTCGCTCTCCTCCAGTCTTCCGGAACCTCACCCATGGCTCACGATAATGCAAAAATATTAGCCAGGGACCCTGCAATTTCTTCTCTAGCCTGTTGGAGTGTTCTTGGATATATCTGGTCAGGACCAGGAGATGTATCCACCTTCTTACATTCTAATACATCCAACACCTCCTCTACTTTGATATAGATTGTCCCAAAGATATGATCATTATCCTCCTCAAGTTCCCAAGTCATCGTGTCTTTCTCCACGGCCAACATAGAGAAGAAATATTCATTGAGGACCTCGCCGATCTCCTGCTGTTCGACACATTCATGTCTGCTTTGGGCCATGAGGGGTCCTATTCTCTCTCTAGTTATTTTTTTCCTTTAATATACTTCAAGCACCTCTTTGGATTTGCTCTCATCTTGTCAGCCAAGGTTATCTCGTGACCCCTTTACGCCCTCCTGATTTCCTTCTTCAGTAAACTCCTGTATTTCCTGTTTACCTCCAGGGATTCCCTTGATCCCAGCTGCCTGGACCTGAGCCATGCCTCCTTTTTCTGGTCAAAGCCTTGCCTTCCAGGGCTCCCTATTCCTGCTAACCTTGCCCTTCATCCTCAAAGGAACAAATAGATCTTGAACTCCAGCTATCTAACTTTTAAAGGCTTCTCACTTGTTGGAGGCTCCTTTGCCTGCAAGTCTGCTCCACTATTTGATCATAGCTGATATGGTTCTCAACCCCATTCTCCTGCCTTCTCCTCATAACCCTTGATCCCCTGACAAATCAAGAACTCAGATTACAGATCTCCTGGTCCATGATAATACTATCTGTGTCACTAGTGTAGCTAACCCAAAGAGGCATTGGCACTGACAGCAGGGCCTTTGCATTGTGCCTAAATGAACCATCAGATATTTAAACATTGGGCAATTAGAGCACAGACGCACATCATGATATCTACAGAATATGATTGCACAACACAGATTAAGCTCAGAAATCACTGCTCTGGATTGCAAGGTCACTGGACCCAAACTGTTGAGCTAAGATTCTGCCGTCTGGTCGCTGACTCTCCCTGACAACATTTCTACATTGAACCTGTTAAGCTCCAAAAAATGTTATACGTTTCAAAATGGTCTCCTCTCATTCTTTGAAATTCCAGTGAACAGAAGTAGATCCAACTTACTCAACTTGTCTTCATAAGATGCTCCCTCCTTACCCAAGATCAATATCTTGAGCCTTCTCTGGACTGTCTAAAATGCAAGTATATCTTTCATTATATAAGGAACCCAAAACTGCTCGCAATATTTCAGCAATGGTCTGATGAATGCCGAATGTAGATTTAACAAGACTATTTGTATACCACACTCATCTTTGAAACAATGCGAGTTTTCCATTTGCTTCCCTATTACCTGCTTCCCTGTTCCACAGAAACATAGAAAATTGGAGTACAAGAGTGCCATTTGGACCTCAAGACTGCTCTACCATTCATTATGATCATGGTTGACCACCCAACACAGTAAGCTTTTCCTATTTTTCCCCATATCCTTTGATCCATTTAGCCCCAAATGCTATATCTCGCAACGTCTTGAAATCATACAATGTTGTGGCCTTGACTACTCTCTGCGGTAGCAAATTCCTCACCACTCTTTGGGTGAAGAAATTTATCCTCATCTCAGTCCTAAATAGTTTACTTTGTACTCTTGAACTGTGACCCCTGGTCCTGAACTCCCCCACTTGCCCTGTCTCATTCTGTTCAAATTTTATAGGTTTTAGTTTCCTCCCTTATTCTTCTGAACTCCAGTGAAAATAATCCTTAACGATTCAACCTCTCTTCATACATCAGGTCCCACGATCCCAGGAATCATTTTGTAAATCTTCTTTGCACTCACTCGATAGCAAGAACATTCTTCCTCACTTAAAGAGACCAAAACTGTACACGGTAGCCACATTTAATGACTTAATGCGTGAATATATCCAGGTCCCTCTGCTCCTGCACCTCCTTTAGAGTTGTCCCCTTAATTTACACTGATTCCTCATGCTCTTCCAACCAAACTTTATCTCCAATTATTTCCCAACATTAAGCTTCATCTGCTACCTATCTGCTCACCCCAATAATTTTTTTACATTCTTCTGAAGTTCTACTCTATCTTCCTTGATGGTCTCATCAAAACCTTACATAATTGCGACAAGGCACCCATGCTCCTGCACTCAAATCCTTTTGCCATGAAGACTAACTTATCATTTGCCTTCTGTACCACCTACTGCACCTGCATGCTTACCTTCAGTGACGGCATTCGTTGCACATTTTTTTCTCTCCATTTATATCATTCTGATAATAGTGAGCCTTCCTATTGTTGCCTCCAAAATGGATAACTTCTCATTTAGCCATATTATACTGCGTCTGCCACAAATTTGCCCTTTCACTCAAGTGGTCCAAATCACACTAAAACATCTCTGCATTCGACTCATATCTACATCTCACCCAGCTTTCTGTCACCTGCAAATTTGACAATACTACATTGAGTTCCTCCATCCAAGTCATGAATATGTATTACAGATAGCTGGGGTCCGTGCACTGATCTCTGTAGTACCCCACTCGTCACTGCCTGACATTCAGAAGAAGACCCATTTATTCCTCCTCTTTGTTCCTCTTTGTTGGTCAGTTTTCTGTCCATCTCAATACACTACCTCCAGTCCAATTTGTTTTTATTTTAAATACTAACCTGTTATATGGGTCTTTGTTGAAAGCCTTCTGAAAGTCCAAATCAACCATATCCACTGGCTTCTACTTATCACCTCTCTTGGTGATATCCTGTAAGAATTCCAGTAAATTTGTCAAGCTTTATTTTCCTCTCATCTGATCTTTCTGATCCTGCTGTTGTTGTCCAAGTATTAATTCTTTTATAATGGATTCTATAGCATTTTCCCCACTACCATATCAGGCTGACTAGTCTCTAATTCTCGGTTTTCCCTCTGTTTCCGTTTTTAAAGAGCGAGGTTGCATTAGCAACCTTCTAATCTTTAAGAACTGTTCCCAAGTCTATAGAATCATGGAAGGCAGCCACCAATACATCCACTATTTCTCAGGCCACTTCCTTAAGTACTCTGGGATGTAAATTATCACACTAAGCCCACAGGCCATGCTGCTCACTTCATTGCTTTGAGGTGCTGATGATGATAAAACCTAGGAAAATAAACAAAATCTTCCTTTCTGAATTAAATTAATTGGATCAAATTCTTCCAATTGATGTTTTTCCACTTTCAGAATTCAACATTAATTTCAACAAGTTCCAGTCGCAAACATTGGCCCAATTTCTTCGACACAAAAGATGCTCGTAATGTTTTGCTATTGCTATTTACACTTCATCTGCTCTTATCTGTTGTTTTATTACTTGCCTTAATATCACCCAATCATGTATGAAGATGGATAAATCTCCAGGTCCTGACCAGCTATGTCGAAGAACACTGCTAGAGGCTGGAGAAGAAATTGTGGGAGACTTGGCTGATATTTTTGCATCATGGTTAGCCATGGTGAGAACCCGGAAGGCTGGAGGGAAGTGACTGTTGTGTCCTTATTCAAGAAAGGCTGCAAAGAAAAACATGGGAGCGATAGACCAGTAAGCCTAATATCTGTGGTAGGTAAGCTACTTGAGAAGATTCTGAGGGATAAGTTATGTATGTATTTGGAAAGGCAGGGTTTGATTAGGAGCAGTCAGCATGGCTTTGTGCATGCGGGATCATGCTTCACAAATTTGTTAGAGTTCTTTGATGAAGTGACCAGGAAGGTTGACGAGGGCAAGGTGGTAGACGTAGTCTATATGGATTTCTGTAAGGCCTTTGATAAGGTTCCACATGGTAAGCATCTCTGGAAGATTAGATTGCAGGGGGAGCTGGTAAATTGGATACACAATTGGCCTGATGGTAGGAAGCAGAAGGTAACATTGGAAGGATGCTTGTCAGACTGGAGATCTGTGACTAGTGGAGTGCCTCAGGGGTTGGTGCTGGGTCCATTGCTGTTTGTTATCTATATCAGTGATCCAGATGAAAATATACAAGGCATGATTAGTAAGTTTGCTGATGACAGTAAAATAGGCGGTCTCGTGGACAGTGAGGAAGGTTGTCAGAAATTGCAGCTGGACCTTGATCAGTGGGGGATCAAGTGCGGCCTCACCAATGTCTGGTATAACTGCAACATAACTTCCCAACTTCTCTATTCAATGTCCTGACTGATGAAGGCCAGTGTGCCCAAAGCCTTCTTCACTGCCCTGTCTACCTGTGACTCCACGTTCAGAGAACGTTGAACCTGAACTCCAAGGTCCCTCTGTTCCACTACACTCCTTTAGGCCCGACCATTCACCATGAAACTCCTACCTTGATTTCACTTTCCAAAATGCAAGACCTCACACTTATCTATATTAAACTCCATTTGTCATTTCTTCTCCTGAAGAAGGGCCTGTGCCCGAAACGTCGAATCTCCTGTTCCCTGGATGCTGCCTGACCTGCTGTGCTGTTCCAGCAATAAAGTTTCAACTTTGATCTCCAGCATCTGCAGACCTCACTTTCTCCTCTTAAAATTCTGAACCTTGTTTTCAAATCCTCCTGTGGCCTTATCTTTCCAGAACTCTATCAAATCTTCCAAACCCACAAACCTCCAAAATATCTGCACTGTTCTATTTCGGGCCTCTTGTACTTCCAAAGCCTATTTGCACCACCACTGGTAACTGTCCCTTCAGCTGACAGCCCCTACACTCTGACATTCCAGACCTGCATCTCCTCACCTCTCTCACTTTCATCCAGAAGACATCATAAAACGTACTTCTTTGATCGAGCAAGTGACTTTTTTAAAAAAACTTTGTTTCACAGAATCTGGCATCTCTGGAAAGGCCAGCATTTGTTGCTCATCTGTGATTGCCCTTGAACTGAATTGTTTGCTTGAATATTTCAAAGTGAAGTTAAGAGTTAGCCACACTGCTTTGTGTATGAGGTCACATGAAGGCCAGACCAGACAAGGAAGATAGATTCCCTTTCCTAGAGACCACTGTTAAATCAGATAGATTTTCATGACAATTGACAGTAGTTACATTGGTGGCTTTTATTGAGCTCACTATTAATTCCACATTTTTAAAACTGAATTCCAATTTTACCATCTGCTAAGGGAGCATTCAGACCTTTGTTCTTAGAACATTAGCCTGGCTTTTTGAATTACTGATCCAGTAAAGTTATCACAACTCCACTGCCTTCCCTTACTGGTAAGCTTCTAATTTTTCTTTAAGAAAATGGGCAGGCCTTCAGATCCTGAAATGTCTGATCTTCCACTCAATTTCAAAAAATTCTACCCTGGGAGTTCATAAAATCTGGAGTTACAGCCAGTTTTTCCGAATTAGCCTTCAGAATAAGCTTCATTGGAAAATCTAACATTGATTCTGTGAAATAACTGGTGCCCTTCAAAAAGATCAATTATCTTATAACAGAAATATAGAGCCTGAGAATTGCATGAACTCTGATCTGGAAATAAAGACAAGAGATCATAGCATGTGTTTATTGATCTTCGTTGTTACCAAAGGAAGAAACTCAGCAGGTCAGGTAGCATCTGAGAGAAACTAGAATTAACATTTCAAGAAGCAACCCTTCCGTAGAATATCTAAGCAGACATCTGTTTACATGGTTTGATGCCAAACTTTGTGGTATCTTCTTTTTCTTAAGCATGTAGTAGACTCTTAACTGCCCTCTGGGTAGTTGACTCATAACTGCCCTTGCAAGCCACTGATTTGCATCAAACTTCTACACAGTCTCAACAGTGCCTCCAGATGTTCTTCCCACTGGAGGAGACAAAACAAATAATGCCACAATTGGAGCAAGTGGTGTTTGAAGGAGTGGTGGGTGGGGCACTACATTCATTGTTTGCACTTGGCCTCCACCTGGGCCTCTTAAACATGTGTAAAATAGTTTGCATCTTAATGGATGCTTCTTCTCTCACCAACTTCTTCCAGCTCCATGAATAAAACCTCTCCTTTGTCCTTACATGAACTTCACTTTCCCAAGCCACCCTCTCGCCTCTTTTGGAAATGTATGAAACACCTTGGGATCTTCTTGTCAAAGAATTTCAAGGCCCCTTTTAGCTCTCCTAATTCTTTACATTAGTTCTTTACTGCTGTCTTTGTATTTTGCAACGGATCTGTCTGACTTCAGTTTTCTAAACCTTTCATATGCTTTCTTTTCCTTTTTGACAAAACTCGCAATTTCTTGTGTCATCCTTCACTTTCACAGTTTCTGTTGAATATTGTGGTTGTTATTCTTCCTCAAATGTAATATTTTCAGTCAAGGACTACACTTATCCTTTTCCTTGAGCAATTTAAAACTGTTCCCAAAATGGTCCCCCAGTGTAACTTCAATCACCTGACTGGACTCATTTACCCCACAGTAAAACCCCTTCCCTTGTTGGACTATTTACATATTGCTTCAAAATACTGTCCTGGGCACACCTACTAAATCTGCTCCCTCCACCTCCTGAGCCTCTGGCAATAAGCAAGCCCCAGTCAATATAAGGTAGAGGGTGCTTCTTTCAGGACAGTTAAAGAGATCCTTGAAGTGCTCCTTCCAATGATACTGACTGCCTCTCTGTCCTTGATTATTGCCTCTCCATTCTAAGTTCTTAGTGGGATAGGTTGTTGAATGCTTGGACTGTAGATGGTCTTGATTTCAATGAAAATTCCATGCATTCCAAGAGTGTTACTGGGTTGCTGAATATCCTGTACTGTTTCCACCCAACATCTGTTCTTTACATCTCAGATTATTTTTGTTCTATCTCAGCCCTCATTTGTGTGTAGATCTGCTTCCTTCATCTTGAAGTTTGATTTTGTTTCCAACTCCTAGATCTTCTGGGCATTCCTCACAAAGCAGTCTCAATGTCTCCTAGTGGAGAAATCAAGAGTCTCTTCGTACATGCTGTTTATGATGGATTTAAAGGCATACCAGGCACTAGATATTTGATGGTTCTTGTTCGTTGAGTGATACCAGGGTGACTCTGACCTGCTTACTGATTGGATCTTTCTTTGCAAATTCCTTGACTCTTGAACAATTAATTTCCTGCAACAATGTTCCTGCTCCTGCTGTAATGTTTGAGCCAGGCCTATGGGGATTGGAGATTGATGAGGTGATGGCCAGTCCAGCAGTTGTCAGCTTCTGTCATGGTGCTGTGATGCAGACATCCTTGTTGCCCCTTGCTTGGATGATGAAGTCATCAGCAGGTGCTAATTTTGAAGTTAGCCTGTTGCTATGGTCTTGTTTCACTGATGAAATAGAATGTCCATGATGATGAGACCATGTTTTTGGCATTTTGTTAACAGGAGTAGTCTAGTCATGTTTGTATTCCCTGTGCCTTCCTTTCCAATCATGCCTTTCCAACTTTCATATCTCTTTCCACTTTGAACTTGAAGTCACCGAGGAGAATATGCTTGTCTCCCTCTCGGACACAAGACAATGAGCTATCAAGGCTGGTGTCGAACTTCACTATGACCTTGTTCCTTGTATCTAGGTTTGTGGCATATGGCCTCATGATTGCAGTGTACTTCTCGGTTTGAATGAGCCAAATGATGATGAGGCGTTCATTTAGCTGACAAGTGGCTTGTTAAGGTTATTGAAGGATTACTTTTTGTGTTAAAGATGACCATGTGGGTTTGGCTTTCTTCTTCTGGCTTTCCAGGAGAAGGTGGATCCACCATCTTCTTATGATGTTACCTCAAAATAATTTTGTCATAATGCTCCCATGAAGTACCCTTATTGGCTTAAAGGTGATTTAAGAAAATGATGTTGTGAACGATGGTAACATTTCTTTCATTTTGCGAAGAATATTTTTCTACAGAGTACAAAATTATCTGACCTGCATTTGTTTCCCAGGTGCACAGACCACAGCTGGGAGCTTGTAATCATGGCTGCGTTGTTGCTGAAACTGAGGATTAAACTTTCATATTGCTAGTTCAATGATCAGGGGAAAACATGGAGATAGAAATCAGAGTTTGAAAGAAAGCTGGTTAGAATACTGTTGGGCAACAAATCAGGAAATGAGAAGAGAGTGTGTTTAATTTATAGCATTGAAAACAAAGCCTGAGATGGGTTGGGAGGAAGCCTGTATTTTTCTGCTGAGGGTTTTATCAGGATCAAAGGAAATGAGAGAGACAAGGCTACAATGTCAAGCTTGTCACAAATTTTGTGTTGCTTGCTCTGGGTTTGCTTTGCTTATTCTAGAAGACAACTGCAGGCCTTTGATAATTGAGGCAGAACCATCATTCTCAGTAATGCCAATAAAAGCAGCTGACAATTAATGTGACACTTGTGACAGTTTGTTCATCACATGCTTCCATCTTTCGGTTTATAAGGTTCCTAAACACTGCCCAACTCACCCCATATTCTCAGCATCAATGGCATGAAATAATCTTTGGGGACATTTTCCATTTTTATGTACAATTCAAATTACTCAGTGATATTCCATTTTGTAGACTTTGTTATCAGATGCACACTCTCCCTATGAAGTTTTTACACATCTTCCCATGATGCAGCTTCCACCAACAACTTAAGTGCAGCAGTGTGTACTATCTACAAGATGTCCTGCTGGAATTCACTTCAGACCCTAACACAATTCCTTCCAAACCCATGACCACCACCATTTAGAAGGACAAGAGCAGTTGATACATGGGAATAGCACCGTCTGCAAGTTCCCCTCCAAACCACTCACCACCCTGACTTGAGATATATCACTATTCTTTCAATATTGCTGGGTCAAAAACCTGGAATTCCTTCCCTCAGGGCATTGTGGGTCTACCCACAGTACATGGACTGCAGCAGTTCGAGAAGGCAGCTTGCCATCACTTTCTCAAGGAGCAAGTAAGGAGGGGTAGAAAATGCTGGCCAGCCAGAGATGATCAGAGTGAATGTAAAAATCTTTTCAGCTGATGAAAGACTTGATAGGAACACAGGAATTAGGAACAGGAAGAGGTATTTCAGGCCTTCAAGCCCACTCTGCCATTGGACATGATCATGGCTAATCTCATCCTGCTTCAAACTCCAATTTCCTACCTGCTCCCTTAGCCCTTTGTCCTGCTTTTCACCAGAAACACATCTGTTTCTTTCTTGAACCTGTTGATTGATTCTGCCTGTGCTGCAGTCTGGGCAATGAGTTCCACAGATTCTCAACCATGTGAGAGAAGTTTTGAACCTACCTCCTCTCACTCTATATTATGATCTCTTGTTTGAGACTGTTCCACAAGCGAAATCATCTGTTCAATGTCTAAGTTTACCATTTTATCCATCTTAATTATACCCCCCCCCCCCCCCCCCCCCACAATCTCCTGAACTCCAGTGAGTACAAGCCTCAGCTTTTCAATTGCTCCTTGTATGACAGCCTTTTCATCCCTGGAATCAATTTTGTGAACCTCCTCTGAACTGCCTCCAATGCCATCACATCCTTCCTCAAGTAAGGAGACCAAAACAGGCTACAATACTCCGGGTGTGATCTCACCAGCACCTTATATGGTTGGAACAACACTGCTTTACTTTTATGCTGCAGCCCTTTTGCAATAAATGCCAAGATTTCATCTGCCTTTCTTATTATATGCTTCGTCTGCACACCCACTTTCTGCAATTCATGCACAATGATGCCCAGATCCATCGGCACTGATGCACTTTGAATCTGCTTCCCATTTAAATAATAATTTGCCCTTTTATTTTCCAGCCAAAATGGACAACCTCACACTAATCCACATTAAGCTGCACCTACAAGATCCTGGCCCATTCTCCAATCCTTTCAATATCCATCTCTGAATTCTTTATCTTCTCATCACAAGCTAATTTCCCATACATTTTCGAATAAACTGTGAATTTTATTATATTACACTCTGTTTCTGCTTGCAGATCATTTGTACTGATTGTAAACAGTTGAGGTCCAAGAACTGAACCCTACGACAACCCACAATCTACAGTTGGCTATCTGAAAAAGGACCAATTTGTCCCGACCTTCTGCTTTCCATCAGTCAACCAATCCTCTATCTAAGCCAGTAATTCAATCTTCTATGTAACACCATGTCAAATGCCTTCTGGAAGTCTAGGTATATCACATAAATAAGATCCCTGTGATTTAACTTGCTGGTTACATCCTCAAAGAACTCCAGTAAGTTTATCAAGTATGACCTGCTCTTCATGAAACTACCAACATGAAACTGAATTGAGCTTTATTTTGCCAAGTATTCAGTTATCTCCTGGGTGGCACCCTGTATTGTATTGGAAGTCCATGGATGCCAAGTCTTGAATGTTCAAAGTCTGTCCCGTTTAATATGATGGCAGTGCCATACAACATGATAGAGGATCTTTTCATGAAAATGTGTCTTCATCTCCGCAAAGACTGTGTGGTAGTCATGTGTCACAAACAGACACATCTGTTGGTCATTCTTCATCTGCTACAAACCAAGTGTTGCAGCCGTATCCTTTTTGTACAGGAAATATCCAGACATGGTGATGTTGCTGGAGAGGATAATGTCTGTAAGTTCTGCTTCCATAAAGGTGATTGTCACGTGAGATAGCAATCCCAATTTTGGTACTCACCCCCAGATTTTAAAGAGGAAGACTTAGTTGAGTCAACAGGGCTGAGTTTGCAGTTATGATTTCTGATGCTACATGGTCTGTCTGATTTCATTCCTTTTTTTTGAGACTTTTTGCAGCAGTTGTGGCTTCTTGACCATTTCAGAGGGCAGCTAAAAGTCAATCTTTGGATGATAGATTTTCTTGCCTAAACGAGAACCCGAACTCAACTTGGTTTTTGTGGTAACAGTTCCATGGTCATCATTAGACTGTTATTTTCAGGGCTTTTTTAAATTTTAATTTTACCACCCGGATGCTGAGAGCATTTCTTGGGTGTCTAGGTCATTAGACCAACACCAAGACATGACTCCATCACCTCCGCATTATGCTTCAGTTATTGAGGGTATTGGTGAGACCAGATCTGGATTACTATGTACAGTATTGGTCTCTTTATTTAGGGAAAGATGGCAATGTGTTGGCAGCGGTTTTGAACAGGCTTACCGGTCTAATACCTGAAATGACCAGGTTATTTTATGAGGAATGGTTCAACAATGTAAGCTGCAGTTCAGAAGATTAAAAAGCAATTTTTCTTACAATATTAAAGATCTTTGAAAGGGTGATATGGGCAGAATATTTCCTTTTACAAATGAATCTAGAGCTAGGCAGCATTGGTTAAAAGTAAGGGATCACCCATTTAAGTCAGGGTTCAGAATAACACTTCCATGGAGGGTTGTGAGTCACTCTTCCTGAAAACATGTTGGAAAAAGGATTAGAAAATTTTAAGGCAAAGTTTACTAGTTTTTCAAGGCCTTGCTTATCAAAAACCTCCAGGTGTGGGTTGAAGTGTGAAGTAAAAGCAAAATCCTGCAGGTGCGAGAAGTCTGAAGTAAAACCAGACAGTGCTGGGGAACTGGAGTTAGGCCACAGATCAGCCATGATCTCACTGAATGGTGGAACAAGCTCGAGGTGCTGGATGGTCCTGTTTCTATGTCCCTGTCTCGAAGCTCAGCAGGTCTGGCAGTACATGCACAAAGAGAAACAGAGTTAATGTTTTGAAGAGAAGCATACACAGGCTGTTGGCTCGGCCACCTTTGGAATATTGCGTTCTCTTCTGGTCTTCCTGCTATCGGAAGGATCTTCTAAAATTTGAAATGTTGCCAGGGCAGGAGGGTTTGAGGTATAGGGTGGAGGTATAGGCTGAATAGGCTCGGGCTATTTTCCCTGAAGTGTCTCAGGCTGAGGGGTGACCTCATAGACATTTATAAAATCACGAAGGGCATAGATATGATGAATAGCCAAGATCTTTTCGCCATAGTGGGAGAGTCCAAAGCTAGGAGGCATAGGTTTAGATGAAAGGGGAACGATTTAAAAGGGACATAAAGGGCAACTTCTTCACACTGAGGGTGGCGCGTGTATGGAATGAGCTGCCAGAGGAAGTGGTGGAGACTGGTACAATTTCAACATTCAAAAGGCATCTGGATGGGGATATGAATAGGAAAGGTTTAGAGGAATATGGGCCAAGTGCTGACAAATGGGCCTCGGTCAGGTTGGGATGTCTGGTCTGCGTGGACGAGTTGGAGTGAAGGGTCTGTTTCTCCATGCTGTACAATCATATGACTCTAAGAAAAATTGTATTGGAATCAAAACATGAATTCTGTTTCTCTCTCCAAAGATGCAACGATTCTACTGAGTTTCCCCAGGACTTTGTGAAATATGTAGTAATCAAATCAATGTTTTTATTGCATATTGGAGCAGGTTTGAAAGTATGAGTGGTTAACTCCTGCTTCTAAGTTCTACGTTCATTTGTCCTAATTTTTTTTTCTCTTCAAAATAACACCATTGTACCTTCGACATTCCACGAAAAAGGGAAGATGGAGTTGTGATTTAGCATCTCATGCAACAGATGTCTCTTCTGGTCTCCATATTGCCCCTCACAGTACTCACTCATTACTGACCACTAACAGTGCAGCACTCACAGTATTGACTGTCATACAGCCCGAACCCTTCACTTTGTACTGCTCACTGACTCTGCAACACTCACTCAGTTCTATGACATTGCAATGTGGCCTCAGTTCAGTCCCTCTGACAGTTCACAATATCTCAGTATTAATCCTCACAGAGCACTGCCCTGATCACCTCAGTATCCTTGTGGATTGGCTGAGTTAACATTATGCACTGCAATCAACTGTAAAATCAGCTGCTTGTAGCAGCTTAAACCAAAATAAGAAATAAAATTATTTTAATTGAGTACAATTAATTAAGGAACACTGTTCACATAATGACAGAAATGTTAGTCCATGTACCTTCCAAGTTGTGTCAAAGCTGAGGTCACTCAGTGTTAATTGCTGAGCTATCTTGTCGTCAGTTAAAGACGAATTGCTCTTCGGGTCAAATTGCAATCAGACAAATCAGTCAAATTACAATCATCCTCTTAACAACTTCTTAACATCAATTGATTAGTATTTTCTGTTGGGGGAGGTAGGCTCTGTTGACTGGATGGCTGGTTTGCAATGCAGAGTAATGCCAACTGTGTGGATTCAATTCCTGCAATGATTGTGATTATTATGACTCTCCTTGTCAACCTCTCCTTTTGCCTGAGGTGAGGTGACTCTAAGGTGATGCCATCTCTAGTTGTTTATCTCTCATGAGAGAACTACATTATGTTCTAGTTGGACTATGATGACTTTACCTTGAATATTTTCTGTTGCTTGAACACACTGAAAATTTCTGGTTCCGTTACTCTCTCTAAAAATGTTTTGTATTTCACATGGTGGTACAACAGACTGAAGTCTTTATAGTTGTCCGGTGATGTGAGTTGTTTCACAATTTTTTGTTTTGTTGCTCAGAATGGCACAATTGCTTCACTTTACAGGTTAAATTCGGATTAGCTCAAGTGAATTTCTGCAAAAGCTAGTTATTAGACTGACCGCACATCAGAACCTTGGCTTTGGCCCTTTCAGATTGTGAAAAAAATCGTTTCATCCTTTGTTTTCTGTGCATTGTTATTAATCACCTTTGCTTCTTTTATAAAGTCAGTGACTATTACAAGTAGGCATGGTATTCTCATTTGGCGAAAGAGCTGTACAACGTAGAGTCACAGAAATGTACTGCATGGAAACAGAGCTGCCAACCGTGCAATTTCAGTTCCTAAACTTGCCATGTGCTTCACAGAAACAGGTTTTCTGTCCCACAATTAAGAAGTGGTGCATCTCAAACTTTATATATTTGAAAAAAGCCTGGCCCTAATGGAGACAGATGCAGATAGTTCTTTGTGTACTATGGCAAATTGTAGATTTGCATTGATGTACTCACTTTCATAATCACTGGATCTCTCGAAAGTGATTTACCACATGAAGTATGTTTGAAGTGTACCCATGATGTAATATAGAAAATGTGGCAGCTACTTTGAACACAGCAAGCTCCTAAAAGGAACACTAATATTGCTTAGATAATTTGTTTTTTGTTAAGTTGATTGAGGATACATCTTGGCCTCAGGACACAAGGGACAACTCCTGATTTCATGTTCAAAAAATGGTTTCCAGGGATCTCGTACATCTGCGAAGATGGCAGACAGAGCCTCAGTTTCAAAATCTCTCATCGAAAAGACAACACCTCCCTCAGTCCTGCACTGATCTCCACCTGAGATGTTTGTACCCAATTCTCAAAGTGGCATTTAAATCCACAAACTTGTTATCTCAGAAGCAATATTCGAACAGTAGCAGGCCATTCAGCTCCACGAGCCATCCCACCATTCAATGCGATCATATCTGATCTGTGGCCGACCACCATATTCTTGCCTTTGGCCCATATCCATTAATACCTCTACTTAACAAAAAAAAACTATATCAGATTTAAAATTAACAACTGATCCAGCATCCTCTGTCATTTGTGGAAGAGAGTTCCAAGCATCTACTATCTTTTCTGTGTAGACCTAAAATCTCTCCTGAATGGTCTGGTACTAATTCTCAGAATATGCCCCCTATTTCCAGAATCACTAACCAGTGGAAATAGTATGTTTTAATCTATCTTGTCTTTTCCTCTTAATTTAGCCTTCTAAATTCTGGAGAAAACAGGCCTAAATGGCATTATCTTTCCTACTAGCTTAACCCCTGAAGCTCAGGTATCATTTTTGTAAACCTACGTTGTCCTACCTCCAAGGTCAGTATCTCCTTCCCAAAGTCTGATGCATCTTTAAACTCCAGTCCTGTACATATAAAATCCAGAGTGTTAGCACTGAGCCACCGCAAGCACACAAGGTTAACAATAACAACAAAAGCAAAAATTTGTCCTGGATAGTTTCAGGCTATGCAAGGTCAGAAATGGAAATACACAGGCACAAAAATTATTGGACTGGTTCCCATGCTGTTCATTCCTGGCACCATCCATTTTAGCAGAGTTAGATTTGGCGCCAGCAAGGCTGATCACCACAATACAGGAGCTAGTAATGCTCAGGTTAAGAAAATAAAAACAAAATCTGAAAATCACCATAACAAAAGGTGAAAATTTTCAGCAGGTCAGGCAATATCTAAACAGAGTTAACATTTCAGGTCAGTGATCTCTCATGAGAATAGTTTCTCTTGAGACGATGCTGCTTCTTTAACAAGATTGTGTTGTCCTTGTTTTTTTTTCAGAGGGGTCGTAAAGGCAGAGGTTCCGATATGTGTGCGATTATCTACTTGAAGAAGCTTTGAAGTGTTTTGTAAAGACACTTGTGCAATGAAATGGGAATGGCCAGTTCTCCCAGTTCAAGGTTTGGTTTCAGCAAGCTGTTTTGTTTGCAGTTGCTGGTCAGTTTTTGAGGCTGTTTGGGACCCAGCAAAACAGCTCCATGCTGATTCTTTCTCTCTCTCTCTCTCTCTCTGCAATCTCTGTTCTGTAAGAACCTGTGTTTGATTTTACCTTTGTTTGCCAAGGGGATGTTGCAAGTGTTTGAAACAGCATTATTAAGTTGCGATAGAGTTGATTGGGTTTTCAAATAGATATGTTATTCTAAATTTGGGTTTCTTTTATTCGTGCATAAATAAATTATGTTTTGTTTAAAACTGAGTAGCTGGGCCACCTGCATCACTTATGGAATATCCACTCAGACCTACTTAAAACAACTAGAAAAGTTAAGTCTGGGCTACCTTCTTGAAATGTTTTTTGGGTCTGGCCAGGTCTATAACACTCTCAGCAGATGTCACTTGACTTGTCTGACATTTCTTCCAGCACTTTAGGCTCAGTAAGCATCCGAGGGGAACTTCTGAACCTCTTGAATTTGTATTGTGTTTTTAACATAATGAAAAGATTTTGATGTCTCAAAAGCTTGAGAGCCAATAAAGTATTTTTGATGTGCAGTCACTGCTGGCATATATGAACTGTATGACAATGATCAGATTTGGCATTTTTTGTAATGTATGTTGAGTAGGGCACAAATAAAATGATCCCAGCTCTTCTTTGGTAAGTGCCATGTGATCTTTGACACCAATCTGAACAGGCAGATTATGCTTCTTTTTAAAACTTCATCTAAATAACAGCAGTATAGCACATCCTCAGTACATTTGCACTGGAGTCTGCCTTGATGCTTGTGCTCAAACCTTGGAGTGGGAGGTAAACCTAGAAGCTTGCACAATTTAGCAGTGAATATGCTGCCACATGGTGAACTTGAGCTGACGAACTTGGGAGACGATGCTAGTTAAATTTTGTCAGTGAATGTTTACTGAGGTAACAGTTGTTTTTGGATGCATCTTTCTTTGATATGAAAGTAATTTAACTCATCACTTTGCTGAGGCCATCTCAGCGGACGAGGTTGCGAACTTGATTGGTAGTTAATTGACTTGCAGGAAACTCCTGTTTGAAGGGACATTGTTCTTCAAGAACATCGGTCAACAAAAGGCAGTACAGAAAAAGAACTGGAGAAAGCTGTGCTAACCATCTCAAACCTAAGGACCACTTCCAACTCCCAGAAACACCAGTGCAGCTTGAGGATCAAGTTCACCACAGAGCCTGTGACCAGTGAAATGGAATTTCCGAGGTGGACAATCATTAGTGAGTTGCCAAAGGACCATCTCAGTCCTGCTACCTGTCAAACTTCACTGCATGCTCAGCGGTGATATTTAGTCAAGATAAATGAGGAAACAAAGTTAGATCCAACAAACCTGCCAGGTAAGATGTCAGAACAGGAATGTGTATGACTATGAGTCGCTGTTGGTTTCTGACTGAGAATAACAGCAGAAAAATGCTTCATGATGGCCTCTTGGGTCAAGTGGGCACCAGTTTATCAATATTTCCTAATCAGCCTGTTCAGAGATCTTACTACATGCCTCTGAAGCAGGTGGGGCTTGCACCTAGGCCTCCTGGCCGAGCTGGGAACACTACCATTGATCACAAGAGTGACATGTCATTGCAAATGTTATGACAACTGTGCAAAAAGGGACACAAATCCTGAAATCATCTGAAATACTGAAGCAGCTTCCTTACCTTGAATTGACCACAGCAACTCATAAATGTAAGAATAACATTTACAACACAGAGCAAGCTCGATAGTTGGGCTTCATGACGGTTTCATGTTGTTCAGCTGGCATTTATTCTTTTAAAGAAAAGCGAAGAAGTGCTAAAATTTAGAAGTCTGTGCCTTTATTTTGTCATCTTCCTAAGCGTGGGTTCAAGCCGCATTGCAGAGACTAAAACAAAATTGTTTTGGCTGTCATTCACAGTGCAGCACTGACATGAGTGCTGCAGAGTTCAAAGTGCTGTTTTTGGATGAAGATCTAAACCATCTGCAAAACTCAGGCAAATGTGTGGCACTGTTTCACAGAAGGTAAATTTTCCATGCTGTGTGGATGCTACATCAAAATAAAACATTTTGGTTATTTATCACATTGCTATTGGGGGTAGCTTGCTGCGCACAAATCAATCACCATGCTTCATCCATTACAACAGTGGCTACTTTTCAAAAGCATTTCCAAACTTGAACTCTCCTGAGGAATAAACCTGTTGGACTATAATCTGGTGTTGTATATTCTTAACTTGGTATACCTCAGTCCAACACCGGCACCTTCAAATCATGTACTTCTCAAGAATTCTCTTGAAAGACTGACGTACTCCTTGAGGACCCACTTTAAATACTGACTCACTTTCAAGAACCTTTTGTAAATACCAAGACATTCCTGGAAATATGGACATACTTCAAGAATATCATGTAAATACTGACATACTGCTGGACACTCTCACGTTTCAAGGGACCCTTCGTAAATACTAAAAAACTCATTGGGACTCCTGTAAATACTGACACACTTCCTGGGAAAGACCTTTAAATATTGAAAGACTGATAGAGCGCTTGTAACTTTCGGCTCATGCTGACACACTCCTGGAGAAACCCTGTAAGTGCTAACATGTCCTGGAAACCTCTTTGTAAATTCTGACACACTCTTAAGGACCCCTTGTAAGTATTGATGTACTCTCAGGTACACCTTGAAGGTGCTGACATATTGACGCTCCTGTAAATTCTGATACTCTCCTGTGAAACCCCTTGAAAATATTGACACACTGGCAGGGACTCACTTGTCAATACTGACATATTCATGGCATTCCTCTGCAATTATTGACACGTGCTTGGGGGTCTTCGGTAAAAAGTAACAGTTTCTTCTGGAGGCCCCTGTAAATACTGCAACACTCTTGGGAAAACTATATAAATTCTGATATATTCTCAAGGAACCTGCAATCTCCTGGAGGCCCCTATCAATATCGACGCACTGTTCGGCATCCCCTGAAATAACTTACCCACTTGCAGGAACCCCTTTAAATGATTGACTATCTCTCAGGGATCCCTACAAATATTGCTATAATGCTGATGAAGTGCAAGACTGCTGTTCCCAAGTTTAATCAGATCTCTTTTTTTTGCTGTGGCCTTTCTATGTGTAATTCTTATGGAAAATAATTTCATAAAAGCAGTGACTATAGGTTGATGAGCCCAGTCAAATCAACCAATTCTCCTGTTTGACTGGCTGTTTCCTTATACACAGTATACAGAAAAGATTGAAATGATTGTGGTGATTAAGAAGCAGCTTGACTGTGGGCCAGCTGTTCCCTCTTGGCAAGGAAATATTCCTTCTAAAAGCTAATCATTAGAAACCAAGACTTGAAACACCAATTTGACCTGCACACAATCTTGCAGCAAGGAGAAGGTTCTGTTGTCACTGTCTAGTTCAGCACCAACTAAGTAGGCAGGGCAAAGAAAGATACTCTGCATAATCAGTCGGAGGCATCAGCTCTGCATTATTACCTGAGCCACGTGTAAATTGGCAGAAGACAACCCAGATGGATGTGTGGCTCAAAATCTTGAGTGGGAGGAGTGGGTTCCAGCTAGTGGGGACTGGCATCAGTACTGGGGAATTTGCACCAATGGGATGATCTCCATCTGAATTGTCTGGTGGACAGTGATTTTGCTGATACCATTGTGAGGGAAGTAGAGAAGATTTTAAACTAAATCATAGGGAACAAGAGATAAATTTGGAAGAATAGAAAATCAAAGAGTAGAGTTAATGGCTGAAGTGAAAGATATTAATATGGAAAATGATGAATAGACTATGACAGATGTAAATCAAACATACAACCAATAGATAAGGCCAGAAATTACAAAGAGAATAAAAGGAGAAAATAAAGAGAATGCACATAGTATTTAACACATAACAGATGAACTGAGAGTGCAAATAGAGAAGAATAATTATCATCTGGTGGCCATAACAAAGATATGGCTGCAAGATGACCAGCAGGTTTGAGTGCTGCATTCTGAAGGATATAGGATATTTGGAAAAATTTGATAGCCAACTCAGAAAGGTGGAAAGTTGGCTCTGTTATTTAATGATGAATGATCACAATAAAACAGGGTGACCTAATTCAGGAAACCAAGGTGTGGAAATAGTTCAGGTCGAAATGAGAAATGATAAAGGCAAGAAATCACCCACAGAAGTGATGTACAAGCCACCTAACAGCAACCACGTGGTAAGATAGACCATGAGGAAGAAACAATGAAACTTTGTCAAAAAAATCACAGTAATGATCATGGAAAATTGTCACCTACATATTTACTGGAAAAGTCAGATGGGCAAAGGTCATTAAGATGAGTACTTGTCAGAATATGTTTGGGATAGTTTAATAAAATATCATGTTTGAGAACCAACAGGAGTTTGGTTGTGTAACTCTGTTTTTGGGAAAGAGGAGTGGGCTGAAGATGTTTCAAATTTAAATAAGGGCAGTTCTGGGCACATGAAAGTAGAACTGACTAAAGTGAATTGGTGAATTAAGGCAAAGCAGAGGTCCATCAGGATGGAATGGCAGTCATTTTAGAGGATATGTCAGAATACACAGAACAGATACATTCTAATGATGGTGAAAAATTTCAAGGGATGAACCCACCCTTCATAAATAATCACAGAAGTTAAAGATGATAGCAAACTAAATGAAAAAAAACATACAATTGCGCAAAGGTGGCAAATGACACAATTAAAGAGAATATAAAATGCAGCAAAGCATGCCCAATTAAAAGAAAAAAATAGAAAATGACAGAAAGCCAGCCAGAAATATGAAAGCAAATCCTGTAATTTTTTTTAAAAAAAGAAGTCAGTAAAGAGAGCATTGGTCCCATAGGAAGTGAAACTGGAGAATTAATGAGGGAAAAGAAGGAAATGGCAGATGAACAGGAATCTGCATCAGTCTTCATGCTTGAAAATATAAATAACATCCCAGAAACTGATAAATCAGGAAATGGAAGGAAACAAGAAACTCAAGAAAATTGCACTCATCACAAAAGTGGGACTGAGTAAATGGCTGGGGTTACGGGCTGGCAAGTGGCTAGAACTGAATGAACATCATCCTAGAGTCTTAAAAGAAATCATGAGAGAGATAAATGATGTATTGGTTTTAATTTTCCAAAACCCTCTTGGCAGTCCTTTCAGACAAGAAAATGTTCAAAAAGGATGGGAGACAGAAAGCAAGAAAATTGAGGCCAGTGAGCTTAACAACTGTCAAAGGGACAATGTGAGAAGCTACTTTAAGGATGCCAAAACAGGGCATTTGGAGAAGTTCAAGGTCATCAGGAAAAGTTAATATGGCTTTACAAAAGGGAAAATCATGTTGAGCCAATCTGTTTGAGTTCTGAGAGGTGGTTATACATGCTTCAGTGAAAGGGGAGAAAGTGAGGTCTGCAGATGCTGGAGATCAAAGTTGAAACTTTATTGCTGGAACAGCACAGCAGGTCAGGCAGCATCCAGGGAACAGGAGATTCGACGTTTCGGGCACAGGCCCTTCCTGAAGAAGGGCCTGTGCCCGAAACGTCGAATCTCCTGTTCCCTGGATGCTGCCTGACCTGCTGTGCTGTTCCAGCAATAAAGTTTCAGTGAAAGGGGAACTGGAAGAAATACAGTACTTAGATTTCCAGAAGATTCATGATAAGGAGTCATATCTAAAATTATTGCAAAAAATAAAAGCCGTGGTGTTGAGGGAGCATATTGGCATGACAAGCTGATTGGAAGCAAAGAGTGGGTAATTTTCTAGTTGACAAATGTAATGAGTGATGTTGACAAGAATCATATTTGGGACCTTATCTTTTTACGTAGACATAGACAAGGAGTCCCTGCAGTGGAGAAACAGGCCATTTGGCCCATTGAGTCCACACTGACCCTCTGAAAAGCATGCCACCACCCCCCCACCCACCACCCTCCCTGCAGCCTATATCCTATGAACTTACGTAACCCTATATTTCCCATGGCAAATTCACCTAACTATACATCCCTCGACACTATGGACAAATTAGCATTGCCAAATCTCAGTTGGTGATGGCTAGCACGAGGGGAAATAGCTTTAAATTGAGGGGTGATAGATATAGGATAGATGTCAGAGGTAGTTTGTTTGCTCAGAGAGTAGTAGAGGCATGAATGCACTGTCTGCAACAGTAGTAGACTCACCAACTTTAAGGGCTTTTAAATCATCATTGGATAAACAAATTAATGAAAATGGAATAGTGTGGAATAGATGGGCTTCAGATTGGTTACACAGATTGGCACAACATTGAAGGCTGAAGGGCTTGTACTGTGCTGCAATCTTCTCTGTTCAATGTTCAATCCACATAACCTGCACATATTTGGATTTTGGGAGGAAAGTAGTACAGTAGGAGACTCGCCAACTTTAAGGGTATTTAAATGGTCATTGGTTAAACACATGGAATAGTGCAGGATAGATAGACTTCAGTTTGGTTCCTCAGTTCAGGGTAACATAGAGGGCCAAAAGGCCTATACTGTAATGTTATATGTTCTTTGAAACCAGAGCATCCAGAAGGAATCTATGCAGGTGCAGGGAGCATATGCAAACTCCACACAGGTAGTTGCCCAAGGGTAGATTTGAACCTGTGATCTTAACATTGTGAGGCAGCATTGCTAACCATTGAGCCATCATGTCACTCCATGCTAACTTTTGAAATTGATTTAAATGACTTTGGATGAAAAAATCAAAGATATGGTTGCCAAATTTACACTCCATGCAAGTTGCAGGTAAGAAAGTAAAGTGTGAAGAGAGACACTCTTCAGTTGGGGGTCATGGCACCTTGAGTCAAGGACAGCTTCCAATATCAGTCCAGAGGCTTGCGCTGGGTAAGTCAACTGCTCGGGGGCAGTCAGAGTTGGGATCCTTAATTCACAGAGGATGAGGAGCTGAATTTCAGATATCCCACCACCCATCTTGACTCTTTCCGCTCTACCATAGGCTGTTTTCTCCTGGAATGAGAGAAGAGTTTGAGTGAGATGAAAGTGCATGAAAAAATGTGGTGAGGTGTCCCGAGTGAGTGAGTAGGCAGTGGAGAGGGTGTGCAGGCTAATTAGTGTTTAGGAGTAAGAGGGAGTGAGTGAAGATGCAACAGGTAGAAATGAAAATCATAGAGCTTGGAGCATTTGGATAGTGAATTGATTGACAGCCAGGAAATAGTGGGACAAACTGGTCTTTTACCTGGAGGCAGGCAGTGACCGGTGAAGTGCTACAAGGATTAGTGCTTCAGCCCCACCTATTCACAGCACGTATAAATGTCCTCAGTGAGAGAATCAAATATAACATCACTAAGTTTGCTGACAACACACAATTGAGCTGGATTGTGATTTGTGTGGCGGATGCAAGGATACTTCAAGGTGCTGGAGACAAGTTGAGTGAGTGAGCAAGCAAGCACATGACAGATGTAGTACACTGTGGCTAAATGTGAAGTTATACACTTTGGTGTGAAAAACAGAAAGGCAGAGCTTTATTAAACTTGAGAAAATACAGATGTAAAAAGGGATCTGGGTGTCTTTGTGGACCAATCAATAAAAGTAGACAGACTAGTGCATCAATAAGGAGTAAAATGCATTAGATCACTATTGCAAAAGGATTTGAGTTCAGAAGGAGGGATGTCTTCCTGCAGTTATGCAGGGCTTTGACGAATATTGTATGCATCTGGAGTGTTGCAGGCAGGTTTGGTCTCACTACCAAAGAAAGAACATACTCACCATAGAGAGAGTGTAGCAAAGCTTTATTAGGCTGATACTGGGGATGGTAGGATTGTCCTATAAGGAGCAGTGGATTTCACTGAGTCTGTATTCACGATAGCTTAGAAGAAGGGAAGGGATTTGATCAAAACATAAAATTCCTAACACGGTTGAACAGACCAGATGCAGGGAGGATGTTTTACCTGGTTGGAGAGTCTTGATCCAGGGGTCACAATCTCAGCATACAGACTAGGCCATTTACGACTAAGATGAGGAAAGGGTCCTTATCACACTGGATTGTAAACCTGTGGACTTTTCTATCACAGAAAGCACTGGAGGACCAGTCACTGAACATACTCAAGCAAGAGGTAACTTTTTAGATATGAAATGTTTCAAGGGATGTGGGGAGAAAGTAGCAATATTGAGTTGAGACCAAGGATCAGCGAGACTTGTATGGTGAAGCTGGCTTGAAGAGTTAAATAGCTGACTTGTAGTTTCTACATTTCTTTGGGCTTTGATGGGAGGTTGGTGCAATCATACAGTTAGGGTGAATGTAAGCTCATGGAGGGAATAGAGAGGCACTTATTCTCGTGGTCTTCCTACATTTTGGGTAATCCTCCAGAGAGCTGAGACTGCTCTATCTCTCCTCTGCACCATTGGTCCACCAGGACCGCAAGGTTGCTGGACACAAAGCAGTGCACCTAATTATCTGCCATATCATGGACTGTGTAGGCTCGTTCCAAATTGACAGTGGTTAATCAGGTACCCAGCAACCTTGTAAAGATGTTGCTGTCACCAGAAATGTTGGTCTATTCTGGAATATTAGCAGTGGTTGGTTCTCCTGGTTGCAGCCAGTTTGAGAATCGGGCTCGATTGCCCTATGGGCAGTGCAGATTGTGAATGAGTCAAGGGTATGGTGCTGGAAAAGCACAACAGGTCAGGCAGCATCCAAGGAGCAGGAGAAACGATGTTTCGGACATAAGCCCTTCATCAGGGCTTATGCCCGAAACATCGATTCTCCTGCTCCTTGGATGCTTCCTGACCTGCTCTGCGTTTCCAGCACCTTACTCTCGACTCTGATCTTCAGCATCTGCAGTGCTCACTTTCTCCCAGAGAGTGAATGATACTAGTTTAGGATGAAAGTACAAGAGAAGCTACAAGGCTTCATGGAGAGAAACGCTCCATGAGACACTGTCAAAATTGATGCTGAACCAAAATATCGTAGGATTCAGCCCATAACCATTTCAAAGTAATGTAACCTCCCAAGAAACATGATTCAACAAGGTATGCTGTACGTAAAAAAATTAAGTCAGATGACCAAAGCTTGGTCAAAGCGATCAGTTTTATGAAGTGCTTTAAAGGGGCAAAGTGAGATAGTGAGGTTGAGATGGAAATCGAGAGTTTTAAATCTCGGAAAATCTTGGGTCCTGCATATAGACATTTGGCCAGTGATGGTAGAGTGATTTTGCTCGGGACTGTGTGAAAGGCAAGAGTTAAATGAGCGTTAAGATCTCGGAGGAGTATGGAGCCAAAGGATGTTGTCACGATTTTTACCAATGATTTATTTGAATGACTCGAGGAGAGATCTGTGTCAGTTATCAGACTGAAGCAAGACTCTGGAGCAGACAGAAAAGTTGATCATCTTTAAACTTTCTGCATGCCATTATCCACATTCTAATCTTCCTCATACACACCAAAAATAAAACAAATGCTCCTTCTGTGTCATAGATTAACGTGTTAAGGTCTGTTTCACCCAGCCAGGATGTGAATAATCAATCTCGCTCTCAATATTGCCATCTTTTCCTTTATCAGTGTATGTCCTAAACTGTTTCTTCCAAAGACCTCTTTGAAATAAATTCATTAACACTACCTCCTGTTTACATAGATATCTACAGGGCTCCTACTGACATGTGTCTCTCAGTCACAGAAGGTTCATCACAAAATTGAAGCCTGCCTTCTACATGTAATACAGAAGTATTATGCAACTCTTTGAACTGAAAGTTTAAATTTCCCCAAACAAAGAAATTATAGAAATAGAGATTTTGAGGGCCATGGAGGGATTTGAAACAAGGATGAGAATCTTAAAATCATGATGTTGCTGAACTTCTAGCCAATATAGGTCAGCAAGCAGACGGAAAATTGTGGACTGGGATTTATTGTGAGCTAAGAAACAAGCAGCAGAATTTTGGATGACCTTAGTATGGAATGTGGCTTACCATCCACCAATATATTCGAATAGTTATCTTGAAAGGTTTTGGAGGCAGCGATGAAGGTTTCAGCTGCAGATGAGTTGAGACAGGTGAAGTCATCTGACATAACAGAAATGGAAGTAGGTGGTCTTAGAGATGACTGTTGTATGAGTCAGCAATTATCAATAAGACAGGAGAGAACATTGCTAAAAGTGATATCAGGTCACATGATGCTCCATGTGTAGAAGCACAACTTCTACAGTATGCAGGTATCTCTCCCTGTTTTGTACAGAATGTGCAGAGTTCACCAAACAGTCCTGGTTATCAATAACTGTCCCAGGTCCATCTCGAAGAACACTTACAAAATGAACATGAGGTCAAAAGTTCATCACTGAATCATCTCAGCATGAAAATTGCAATTAGACTGGCCTCATCTCAGACTGTCACCAGGGAGAGGGATAAAGTTAGTAGTTTGGGAATATTTACTTTTGCTCCCTGTTTGATAAATGTAAATTGTTTGGATTGAGTTGAGTCAAAACTCACCTCAACCATTTCCGAGACATTAACCTTGACATTCGTTACGTGTCTCATATACATTTTTCGAAAAGCACAAGAATCAAAAGGATCTCATTATTGACACAAGTCTTTGCTTGCCAGTGATCCCAAGAGTATGTTCATCAATTCATTTTCATTGGGAGAGCTGGAGCATAGAGAGGAAAAGACATATGTGAATTACTTATGCATACTTCTGAGACTGGTTCAGGGGTTGGTTAGCTCAGTTGGCTGGACAGTGGTTTGCAAGGCTAAGTCTGAGATTGCTGTGAAGGACTCTCCTTCTTAACCCCTCTGCTTGCCTAAGGTGTGGTGACCATCAGGGTAGAGCACCACCAGTCATATCCCCTTAATGAGAGAGCAGCCCAATGGGTAGTGAAGACTATGACCACTCTACCTTTATCCTTTTACAGCTTTGAAAAGGGCTGTTTGCCCTGTTGTTTCCATGCTGGCCCTCAGCTCCATATTTTCCGTCAGACCTGCAAATATTTTCTCTTCATATCATTCCCCAATTCTCTTTTGAAAGCCATAGTTCAATCTATCTCCACCACTCTGAGTCACTGCGCTCTAGACTCTAATCATTCACTCTGTAAAAATGTTATGTATTATGGCGATGTAGGTTCTTTTGTCATTCACCTTAAATTCGTGCCGTCAAGTTCTTGAGATTTCCGCCAGCAAAAAATGTTGCTCTCAAATCTGCCTGAAGCCTTCAAAATTTTGAACATCTGCATCAAAAGTCCTCTCAGTCTTCTCTTTACGAAGAACAGCAGTGACTTCTGCTCTCTGCCTACATAACTGAAGTCGCTCATTCCTGGAAGCTTTGTGATGAACCTCTTCTGCATTCTCTGCAAGGACTTCACATTCTTCTGAAAATGTGTTCCCCACAACTAGACACAGTACTTCATTTGAGACCAAAACAGGGTATTATACAGGTTCACCATAACTTCCTTCCTCTTATCCTGTTCTGTTCTCCTATTCGTAAAACTCTGGATATTTTATGCACAGCTCTGCCATTTTAAATGATTTGTGCTCATATTCCTTCAAGTCATAGTGTTGCTGCACTGACTTCAGACTTTGATATTGCCTTAGCTTGTGCTTCCAACACTTCAAACTTACTTGCATTACATTTATTCTAAAATCATTTAATGTCCCATTATTGAAATAGCAGAAGGATTAACTTGCAAACATATTGGGAGAAAGCTGGGATCCATTCCATTGTGTGGTTCTTTAATAATTCAATTTTTAGTGTTTGTGTCCATACTTATTCTAAAAGTATCCCATGGATGAATTATTGTGAATTTGAGGAAGTCCATGATGAACAGAGAAGGGTTTACTATGTCATAATTATATCCCATTTCAGTCATTTCCACTGCGATGAAAGACCTGTTTTCCCTGTGAATCACTGAACCTCAGCATGAGATTGAAACGTAAATCACAAACTCACAGCTTGTGGGAAACGGTGTTCGTTGTGATGTTCTCTGTCATGATTAGTTAACGGACTGAGGGCTTGATCTCCAACCAGTTCAGGACAGAGAACAATTCAGGAAACACAAAATAAGTTGTTATAATTGGATGAAAAATTCGACCACATTTTCTTGTGAATGTTAAAGACAAATACACTGATATGTTTCCAGATAATATCCCTCCTTGTTATGAGTCTGTTTGTTCAAGCTTACTGGGCAATGCTGGTCCCCAGCAGATTATTCCAATGCAAATCCAAGCATTAATTAGTCTTGCACTGCCTCTAATTTGTTTCCCTTCGCAAAAAAGGAAATGGCCTATTAAATACAATTTTATTCGTCTTCTTACATCAACTAATTAGTGCAGTGTTTCCCTGATGGGAGAAGCTCAGAGCAACAAGCAGCTTTCACAAATAATTGTGAATACATTTAATATGTATAAATTAAACCAGGTGTTGCATTCATTGCAACCATCTTACCAACTCCAGATGTTTCTCTGACCTCCCTGTTAGTTTGTTGCTGCATAAATCAGTTGTTTTGGAAAACAGAGCCTGAGTGAGACCACACCTGGAGTGTTGTGTGCTGTTCTGGATGCGTTATCTGAGGAAGGATTTTCTAGCTAAGAAGGGAGTGGAATGGAGGATAACCAGACAGATTCCTGGGATCAAAAGAGAAAGAACTGCAGGTTATGTAAATCACAAACAAAGACAGAAATTACTGGAAAAGCTCAGCAGATTCCGGCAGCACTGTGGAGAGAAATCAGTGTTAACATTTCAGATCCAGTTACCCTTCCTCAAAACTGATCCCTGGGATGGCAGGTCTGCCAAATGAAGAGAGATGTATTTAGAAGTGTGAGGAGGTTCTCACAGAAACCTGTAAAATTCCATCAGGACTAGACAAGGTAAATACAGGAAGGATGCTTGTGATGACTGGGGAGTCCAGAATGAGAATTCACAGTTTAAGGATGCGTGGTAAGACATTTAAGTCTGGAATGATGAGTAACGTCACTCAGAAACTGAAGCGCCTGTGGAATTTTCTGCTGCAGAAAGTGACTGAAGCCAAAACATTGGATGTTTTCAACAAATTAGAGCTGAAGAGTTCTTAGGGCTAAAGGGGTTAAAGGATATGGGGAGAAAGTAGGTATAAGATACCAAGTTGGATGATCAGCTATGATCAGACTGAATGACAGAGCAGGCTCAAAGGGCAGAAAGCCCAACTCCTGCTCCCATTTTCTATGTTTTTGTGTGTTAGACAGTTATTTGCTAGTATATACCAAAGCTGGGTTTATCTAGCTGCTTTTCTGTTTCTTCAAAATCATAGAATCATAAGACAGAAGGAAACCATTTGATCCCATTAAGATCATGTCGTCATCTACAAAAAACAGTCCAGTTCAACCTATTCCTTTGCTTGTGCCCATGTGCCAAGAATTTTCCTTCTCCATCAAATATTTTTCCAATTCCTTTATTAAAAGCTGTTGTTCCCACCACCTTTTGAGGCACTCCCTTTCCAAACCCTAACCATTTGCTGGTGTGAAATTAATTTTGTTCCTTCTCTTGTTTTACCCACCCTGTGGATTCCGGTGTCTCAACTGCCCTGATGGGCATTTTTTAAAATTGTCAATTGGGTGATGAGGAAACTTGGTGGATTTATTTAAACAAAAATGTAGAGTTATTTTTGAGAGGTGGGAAGCAAAAGGACTGGGTGCATTATTTCCTTCACCAACTCCATTTTGAACTAATCCTCTTAGCTTTTTAAAATGTTATTATTGTTATACTGACCATGATGGGCAGCAGTTGTCATTTGATTTGATTTGATTTATTGTCGTCACGTATACCTAAATACAGTGAAAAGCTTTATTTGCAAGCAGTACAGGCAGATCATAGCAAACAAGGTTATACTGATCGGAGGTGCATAGGCAGAGTGAGGCATACAGGTTACAGCTGCACAGGAGGTATGTAAAACACGATCAATATTATTTGAAGTTACAGAATCCATTCAGCAGTCTAATAATGGCAGAGAAGATGTTCCTGAATCTTTCGGTGTGTATGTTGAAGCTTTCATATTTTCTACCTGACGGTACAGGGTGAAAGAGAGCATTACCAGGATGGGAGGAGTCTTTGGTGATGTTGGCAGCTGGAATGATCTGGGCTGTGCTCTCAACCTTCTGTAGTTTCTTATAGTCCTGGGCAGAGCAATTGCCATACCAGGCCGCTTTGCACTGGGATAGAATGCTTTGTATCACATATCTGTAAGACTTGGTGAGGGTCCTTATGCACATGCCGAATTTCCTTAGCTTCCCATGGAAGGAGAGGTGTTGTGTCTTCCTGACCGTCATATATACTTGGGAAGACCAGGGCAGATTGTTAGTGATGATCACTCCACAGAACTTGATGCTCTCGACCCTCTCCACCTCAGCTCCATTGACATAGGTGTGGGGGAGGGTGTGTCTTCCTCTTCCTGAAGTAAATTATCAGTTCCTCTGTTTTGCTGACATTGTGAGAGAGTTTGTTTTCATTGCACCACGTCATCAAGCCCTCCACCACCTTCCTGTCTTCATTGTTTGATATCTATCCGACCGTGTCGTCATCAGCAAACTTGTGGAATTTAGAATTTGAAGTTGTGGGTGTACAAGGAGTACAATGGGAGGCTGAGAATGCATCCTCAGGGGGCTCCAGTGTAGAGGATTATGGTGGAGGAGGTGTTTTTTTCTGTCTTCATTGATTGTGCTCTGTGGGTCAGGAAGCTGAGGATCCAGTTGCAGGGGGCCGAGCTGAGACCAAGGTCTTGGAGTTTTGAGAGGGGGTAATGGTGTTGAAGGTAGGTTTATAGTCGATGAGCTGGAGTCTGATGTAAGTTTGCTTGTTGTCCAGATGTTCCAGGGATGACTGTAGAGCTCGGGAAATGGCGAAGTGGACCTGTTTTATCGGTGGGCAAACTGCAAGGTATCAAGATAGACTGGGAAGCTGGAGTTGATGTTGGCAATGACCAGCCTCTTGAAACACTTCATCATTAAGGAGGTCAGTAGTTATGAAGGCACGTTGTCTTTGGTACTGCGTTGATGTCTTGAAGCAGGTGGGTCCTTGGCTTGTGGGATATCAAATTGTGGGAGATCAAAATAATAACAAAAGACAGTTCTTCTCTCCTGACCTTTTGGGTGTTTAGTGTTGGTGTGGGTAGTATTAAGTGCAGTTTGGATGACCTCTTTGTGGGTCTGCTTATAGGCCTGGCTAAAATAACTGTCCATGTATTCAGGCAGTACAGCCAGGGCTTGAAGTAATAATTCCTGCCTGGCTGCTTGCCTTCTGAGATTATATCCATCCCAGACTGTGACAATGCTGGCCCTTTAACAAGGTTATTTTGTCCTTGTTTTTTTTCAAAAGGGGTCACAATGGCAGAGGTTCCGAGATGTTTGGAAATGGCCGTTTGAAAACAATGGCAGGGGAGTGGCTAGTTCTCCCAGTTCAGGTTTCCTTTCCAGTTTGGTCTGTTTTAGCGAGCATCAGAAACTGCAGGATAGTAGAGAAGCAGCGACAGTGAAAAGAGGTTCCATGCTTCAATAGGGGTCTTGCCTGAACTTTCACTCTGAAATCTCTTCTGCGTATAAGAACCTGTGTCTGCATTTACCATTTGTCAACGTATGTCTATGGGATGTTGTGAGAACTGGAACATCTTCATTAAGTTGTGATTTTGAGTTGGTTGGGCTTTCAAATAGTTAAGCTGTTCTAAATTCTGTTTTCTTTTTTTTCTGTGTTTCAACCATAGTGTGTAAATAAATTCAGTTCTGGTTTCACCAGCTGCATCACTTCTGGAATATCTACTCTACATCTGTCTTTTAAAAAAAATAAAAATTAGGGTCTGGGCTGCCTTCTTAAAATATTTAGAGGGGGTCTGGCCTGGTCCTAACATGGGTGTCCTCGCAGAGGGAGCATGTGATATCCCCTAACACCCTTGAAGTATTTGCAGACTGGTGACGCCGTGGTGGCTAGAGTGCATAATCTCCTCTCCAGCACTATTTTGAGTTGGCTCCTCTCCTCCCACCCCACCGCACTTGCTTTCTCACCCATCTTCAATGTTTTGTGATTATCACTCTGTCCCTGGTAGGCAGTGTTTAGAATGTTGGGTTTGATGGTGGTTTTATTTACATTGTATAAAAACTGGGTTCTTGCCAGTGATGGAGAGGTTGACTTCTAGGCAATGAAAGGTAAGAAGGGATAGGTTAAAATTACCCAGAATGGCCATTGATTTGAGGGGAGACAGTTTTAGTAATGTCTCAAGGATAGTAATCCAAAGGCCCCGGTTCATGTTCTCGTGAGATGTGTTCAACATTCCATGATGACGGTTTAAATTCTCTTCATGAATAATAAATAATTTAATCAAAAAGAAAATCTGAAAGTTAGTGTCATTAATGCTGACGATGTAATGATCATTGATTGCTGAAAGATCCATCCAATTCATGAATTTACTTTTGTTAGGGAAGGATGTTTTCACCTAATCTGGCCTACATATAATTCCTGTTTGTGATGCACAGCAATTCTGGCCTTATTGTTGCTGCCCATGTCTGAAAAATTATTTTTTAGAGCTTGCACTTTGTTGTTGAGTGTGGCAGCCTATAACACTAGCACATAGGCAAACAAACTCTGGTTAGACTGTTCCTGAAGGGTTCATTTCGTGAATTCCTGCTGCCACTCGCCTCACCCCATGACATACTCTCCCCAGAGCCACCCAACATATGCTCCTCCCATGAGAAGCCAGTCACATGGCAAATCAGGCTTCCATTATTCAACTAGATGATCTTTGGCTGCCAGTCACATAGTCTTTGTTCATGAAATAGACAGCTGGTGAACAGGATTGGGAAATCATGGTGAAATACACCATCAAGGGGCGCAAAGAACTCATCCTTTGTAGGGGGATGTCTCAAACGATTCACAGCCATAGGACGAGGGTTAATTCAAGATGTGAGCACTAACTGTAGAGGGATTTCTGTGGGTGTTGGCTGGTTTCCACTTTAAGCCGCATTCTCTCTGGACATGCAGGGTTAAAATGAGAGCAAAAAAAATTTGACAGCTGAAGTACACTGCTGTTTCAGCTTGGAAAAGGATTTCATTTGAACAATATGCTCATTTCATGAATAATTAAGCAGCCTGGAGATGAAGAAATTGAAAAAATATTTTAATTGGCCAAATATTAGCTCTGTGGAGGTGTTGAACAGATTGTTCGCAAATTGCTTGAATAATCTCAAGCTCTTCTGTGTTACGTGCCTCAAGCTAAGGTCTGGCTGTGCTCATGTTTCTGGGTTACTCTTGTCTGAGATTTCCACGGAGATTCTTGAAAGATATTTCAGTGTTCCCAAGAGCCAGGTACAAAGCTAACCATTTCATGATGACACAACACAATGGAGAAGATGGCATGCGGTAACATCACTGACCTATTCTGTTGACATGGGCTTAATTCCAGTACTGCAGCCGATGAAATTTGAATTAATTAAATTCAATTGATAGCAAAAGTCTGGAATTGAAAAATCATCTCAGTAAAAGTGACATTGAAGTGTTATCGACAATTATAAATACCCATTTGGTTCACTCATGAGCTTCGGGAAGAAAATCTGCCATCTTCACATGTGACTACAAACCTAAAACAATGAGCTGGATGAAGTAGCCTAGCAAGTCACTCAGTCATGGACATTTGTGGATGGACAACAAATACTGACCTTGACACCCACCTCCCACCAAAGGATTTTTAATAAGTTGTTTGATTCTTTGAAGCTTTGAAACAATGAGTTTTCATTCAGGGTTTTTGGGTTCAATCATATGTAGTGGAATGATGGCCAAGTGGATCATGTTGACTATGAGATCCTTGACTGGGGTTGTTGACCTGGGCCAATCAGGAAGGCCTTGGCTGACCAATATTTACAGAGGATTTAGCATTTCCTCAGTTCGGAAACTGACTCTGAGCTGGCTGGCCACAACCACTGTGCACGGTGGCTCAGTGGTTAGCACTGCTACCTCACAGCACCAGGTTACCAGGTTCAATCCTAGCCTCGGGCAACTGGCTGTGTCGAGTTTGCACATTCTCCCCGTGTCTGCGTGAGCACCCTCCGGGTGCTCCGGTTTCCTCCCACAATCCAAAGATGTGCAGGTCAGGTGAATTGGCCAGGCTAAATTGCCCACAGTGTTAGGTGCATTAGTCAGAGGGAAAATGGAGGGAAAACCGACTCTTTGGAGGGTCGGTGTGGACTGGTTGGGCCAAAGGGCCTGTTTCCACACTGTAGGGAATCTAAATCTAAATAAAGGGTGACTTGGTGACAGGATACTGACCTCTGAGCGATTATTTAATCATATATCTCAGCAAAGGATGAACAAGCTGTACCTCCTTCCTCTTGAAATGTGAAAGTGGATGGTGGTCTCACAGTGGCCTTGAAAACTGATATTTAGAGATGGGAGGAGACTTGCATTGGGAATAAATGCCACACAGGCTGATGGGGCTGAATATCATGTGTGATTTTATGTAAAAAGGCTAGCAGAGACTTTAACATTTCAGATGTGCAATATATGGTAAAATAATAAGCTGGGAGTGGAGGGGCAAAAGACAGCAGATCATAACTTTGCTACGGAGGGCTGGTTATGCTGTTGGACACTCAACAGTGTCAGGGTGTTGCACTATTCGCTGGTCATTATTGATGGAGCATTGCACTGATGCAGGTTCAATTTTGAGTGACCACTGCAATGTAGGAATGGGTGTACTGCACTGGTGCTCTAAGCTGAAAATGTGTTGCTGGAAAAGCGCAGCAGGTCAGGCAGCATC
>NC_057751.1:2508905-2536554 GCF_004010195.1 Chiloscyllium plagiosum
AGGTGTTCTCTGAAACTTTCTGCAAGTAGGCGGCCTGTCTCCCCAATATAGAGGAGGCCACATCGGGTGCAGCGGACGCAATAGATGATGTGTGTGGAGGTGCAGGTGAATTTGTGACGGATATGGAAGTATCCCTTGGGGCCTTGGAGAGAAGTAAGGGGAGAGGTGTAGCCGCAAGATTTGCATTTCTTGCGGTTGCAGGGGAAGGTGCCGGGAGTGGAGGTTGGGTTGGTGGGGGGTGTGGACCTGATGATGGAGTCACGGAGGGAGTGGTCTTTTCGGAACGCTGATAGGGGAGGGGAGGGAAATATATCCCTGGTGGTGGGGTCCGTTTGGAGGTGGCGGAGGTGGAGGTGGTGCTCTAAGATTGGAGGTGCTGTCTTTCCAATGAAATGTGAAACTGAATTGTCTGCTCTCTGAGATAAGTTTAAAAGATTGCAATGCATCATTTGAAAATGAGCAGAGACTTCTTCTGGTATCCTGGACCAATAGTTATTCCTCAAACACCTTTGTAGAAAATAAATTATCTGCTAATTAGCTGTGCAGTCTTGTTCTGTGCAACTTAGTGCTGTGTTAACCAACATTTTCGAAGATCTTCCATGTCTGCAGAGAACTTTTGGATGCCCTCAGGTTACGAAGGGTGATATATAAATGCATGTTTTTATCTTCCTTTAAAGCTATGTTCTGAGAATGTAATGCAGTTGTGCATTCTGTGTTATCATAGTCTCTCGTTAATTACCTTGCAGGAAAGCCACAGGTTTAATGAGCAGAATTCTACATTCCCCGTTGATTGCATTCTGTGCATTTTATCTAGAATTTACAAAATGATTTATCTCTAATCTCAAGAGTTTATATAGTGCAAAAACATTATACTAATTAAAAGATAATCAATTCAGCCCTCTTATCTGACTGCGTTTTCTTTCCCCATCTCCCAGCCATAACCCTGTGATGTACTTATTCATGAGGCTTATTAGACAAATCAAGTGTTTAAAATGTACGAAAGATTCAAGGGAATCCTTGGAGATGCAGCTCTAGTTCTGCTCTTGTGATACATGAACTAACCACAGTCATGTGGACATTTGATTGAAGTGATACTGTCTGTTCTGACATGGTAAATCCTCAGCTTAGTTTTTGTAGTTTCTCTGTACACTCAGTAAATGGCAAGACTGCAGAGCAAGGGAGCAGATCCCAGACAGGTTTATTATGCAGGGATGATAAGATTTTCTTTTCATGGGTGGGTTTAGACAAATTTACATTAACGAAGAACCTTATCAGAAGCAGAACCCTATGATCCAAGCAGCATGATTTATTTTTGGAATGTTGTTATTCCTACAATCGAGGTCTTGTGGCTCAGTGGATTCCAGCTGTGTCCTGGAGTCTGAAGTTCTGGATTTGTATCCCATCCCAGGACTTGTTGATCAAGGAAGATGCATATCTAAAGTTGGTGTGCAAATCATTCTATCTGTAGGCAATAGCATGCAATAAGAGTAGGAAGGATTCCTGGTGAGCATGTTATAGAAAGAAATTATAGCTTGATCGTCACTGCCCAAGACTCCAAAGTACAATATTCAAGTAAGAAGTGCACAATGCCACAGCAGCTTGGGTTCCCTGAGTGAACTTTAACATATGACCACTGTTATTGAAAACACATGGTTGGCATGGTTTGTTGGACTGAAGAGTGTTCCTTGTGCAATATGACTCTGTGACTTAGTTAATGAAACTGATGTCCTGGAGGTCTGTTTGCAATTCTGAGTGCCAGTATCACTTCTCAACTTCTTTCCAGCTCATGTTTACTGGTCATTAACAACAGTCAAACAGACTCCAGGATTGGGTGTTGCTTCCCCGGTGCCAGAGTCAAGGATGCCTCTGACCACGCTCAGGATATCCTGAGGGGGGATAGTGAGCAGCCAAAGATTGTTGTTTATCCTGGCACAAATGACATTGGCAGAAAATGAGAAGAGATCGTGTAAAGGGAGTTCAAGGAGTTAGGTAGGACGTTGAAAGCGGGAATTCTGACGTTACAATTGCTAGATTAATTCTTGTACCACAAACCAGTGAGGCTAGAAATAGGAAGACAGAACAGTGAAGTACATGACGAAAGAGTTGGTGTAGATGGCTTCACATATGTGGATCATTGGAATATCTTGCACAGCATTTGGGATCTGTACCAGAAGGGCATGTTGCATCTAAACTGGAGGGACACGAATATCCTGGCAGTGAAGTTTTCTTGTGCCTCTCAAGAGGGTTTAAATTAGTGCGAAAGTGGGACAGGAGGCAGAGCAGTAGGTCAGCAAGTAAAATGACCCAGGTCTGATGGTCTGAAGTGTATTTACTTTAAGGCAAGGAGTATATGAGGTAAGGCGAATGAAATTAGAGCTTGGATTTGCACGTAGAGCTATGACATTGTTGCTGTCACAGAGAGAGGGATAAGACTGTCAGTTTAATGTTCCAGGATTTAGATATTTCAGGAAAGATAGAGAGCAACGTAAAAGAGGTGGAAAATTGCATTAATGGTAAGGGAGAATACCACAGCTGTACAGAGGGAGGATACCATGGAAGTTTCATCCTGTGAGGAGTAGGAAGGGTGCAATCACTTTGGGCTAGTACAATAGACCTCCCAACAGGCAGCAGGTGACAGAAGAACAGACATGTGGACAGACTATGGAAAAATGTAAAAGAAACAGGGTTGTTATGTTTGATGACTTTAACTTCCCCTATAATGACTGGGACTCAGAATCACTATAGTGTGGAAATAGGCTCTTTAGCCCAACAAATCCACACCGACCCTCCGAAGAGTAACCCACCCAGACCAATTCCTCTATCCTATATTTACCCCTGAATAATGCACCCAACTGACACATCCCTGAACATTATGAGCAGTTTAGCATGTCCAATTTATCCTAACCTGCACATCTTTGGATTGTGGGAGGAAACCAAAGCACCTGGAGGAAACCCACGCAGATACAGGACGAACGTGAAAACTCCAGGCAGGAATCGAACCCCTGTCCCTGACGCTGTGAGGCAGCAGTGCTGACCACTGAGCCACCATACCACCCACGACTCACTTATGGGCTTGAATGGGAGTCAATTTGTTTGGTGTGTCCAGGACATTTTTTTTGAAACAATAAATAAATCGTCTAACTCGGTAAGGGGCCATAATACTGTACCTGGTGTTGGGGAATGAGCTGACCAGGTGATTGAAGGTTCAGTGGAGGAGCATTTCCAGTAACAGGGACCATAATTCTGTAAGTTTTGAGTGAATTATGGACAAGGATAAGAGTAGTCCTCCGGTGAAAGGACTAAACTGTGGGAAGCAGCGACTGGGGGGAGGCTTTTTGAGGGCAAATCTACATCTGGCATGTGTGAATGTTTTAAAGCCAGTTGATTTCAATTGAGGACGAGCATGTTCCGGTGAAAATGAAAGATAAGGATGGTAGGATTGGGGAAGCTTGGATGACAGGAGAAATTGAAAGCTTAGTCAAAAAGTCAAAGGAGGCAAACATAAGGTTTGGAAACTGAAGATGACTGAGCCCTCGAAGAATGCAAAAAGGACAGGGAAGAACTTAAACAAGGAATGAGGAGGGTTATAAGGGACCATGAAATGCCCTCAGAAAAACTGAGGTGAGGTTCTTAATAGTTTGCATCGATATTCACAAAGATGGAAATGGTGGATGCTGAGTCTAGAGGAAGGTCTGTTGATATTCTTGGGCTTTTCATTGTAGAAATGAAGAAGGTGTTGGGTATTTTAAAAAGCATTAAGGTAGACAACTCCCCAGGACGTGATGGGATCCATTCCAAAATGTTGAGGGAGGTAAGTGAGGAAATTGCTGCCGTATTTTACGAAATGTTTGTATCCCTTTTAGCCACAAGAGAGGTCCCAGAAGATTGAAGAATAGTCAGTGTTGCTCCTTAGTTTAAAAAGAGCAACAGGGTTACTCCAGGAAATTATAGGCTGATGAGCTATTTGTCCTTGGTCGGGAAATTATTGGAGAAGATTCTTAGGTTTAGGATTTGCTCACATTTGGAAAGATACGGATTTAACAGCAATAGGCAATATGGTTTTATGTGGGAAAAGTTATGTCTTACAGGTTGATTGAGTTTTTGAGGAAGTCACAAAGCTGATTGATGAGGGCAGGGCAGTAGATGTTGTCGCGATGGACTTGAGCATGGTCATTGACAAGGCCCTCATGGCAGGCTGATAACAAAAGTTAGAGCAACATGAAATTGCCGTGAGCTGGTCAGATGAATACAGAGCTGGCTTGGTCTTAGAAGACAGAGAGTAGCAGTGGAAAGTTGTTTATTCTGCCTTGAAATCTTTGACCAGTGGTGTTTGCAGGGATCAGTGGTGAGATCCCTGCTGTTTGAATATAGCTCAATGATTTTTAGGAGAATTTAGGTGCCGTATTTAGTAAGTTTGCAGATGACACAAAGATTGGGAGAACGGCAGATATTGAGGAAGATTGCCAAAGGATACAGCAGGAATAAGATAGACTGGAGACTTGGGCAATGAAATGGCAGATGGAGTTTAATTCAGATAAATGTGAAGTTGATGCATTTTGGCAGATTTGGAAGATGCAAGAGAGAAGTTTGTAGTAAATGGCAGAAACCTCAGCAGCATCAGCATACAGAGGGATCTAGGCATCCAGGTCCATAGTCCCTAAAAGCAGCAACACAAATAGATAAGATGGGCAAGAAGGCATGCTTGCCTTCATTGGTCAGGGCATAGAGTATAAAAGTTGGCAAATCATGTTATGGTTATTGAACTTTAGTTAGGCCACACTGGGAAAATTATTGAGGAAGAATTAGCAGGGCATCTTGAAAGAAATTGTCCCATTGTACAGACACAGCATGGGTTCATGAAGGGCAGGCCATGCTTCACATATCTTTTGGAATTCTATGAAGACATTTCAAGCAAGGTAGACAACAGGGACCCAGTAGATATGGTGTACCGAGATTTGCAAAAGGCCTTTGACAAGATACCACACATGAGGCTGCTGCATAAGATAAGAATGTGTGGTGTTAGGGTAGAGAATTAGCCGTGGATAGAGGATTGTTTGACTGAAGGAAGCAAAGAGTGGGGATAAATGAGTGGTATTCTGGCTGGCAATCAGTGACTAGTTGTGTGCCTCAGGGATCGGTGTTGGGACCACAATTATTTACAATTTAGAGAGATGATTTGGAGTTGGGGACCACATGTACGGTGTCAAAATTTGCCGATGACACTAAGATGACTGGCAGAGCAAAGAGTGCAGAGGATTGTAAAACTTTACAGAGGAACTTAGATACACTGAGTGAGTGGGCAAAGGTCTGGCAGATGGAATACAATGTTAGTAAATGTGAAGTCATACATTTTGGTCAGAGTAACAGCAAAATAGATTATTACTTGAATGGTAAAAAGTTGCAGCATGCTGATTTGCAGAGGGACCTGAGTGTCCTTATGCATGAATCACAGAGGGTTGGTCTGCAGGTACAACAAGTAATTAGGAAGGCAAGTGGAATTTTTTTCTTTCATTGCTGAAGGGGTTGAGTTTAAAAGCAGAAAGGTAATGTTACAGCTGTACAAGGTGCTGGTGAGGCCACATCTGGAGTACCGTGTGCAGATTTGGTCTCCCTATTTAAGAAAGGATGTACTGGCACTTGAGGGGGTGCAGAGGAGGTTCACCCCGAGGTTGATTCCAGAGTTCAGGGGGTTGGCTTATGAGGAGAGACTGAGTAGATTGGGATTATATTCATTGGAATTAAGAAGAATGAGGGGATATTATAGAAATATAGAAAATTATGAAGGGAATCAATAAAATAGAAGTAGACAGGATGTTAGGTAGGTGAAACGAGGACAAGAGGGCATGGCCTCAAGATGAGAGGAAGCAGGTTTAGAACTGTACTGAGAAGGAACTTCTTCACCCAGAGGGTTGTGAATCGATGGAATTCCTTGCCAGGGAAGCAGTTGATGCTACTTCAGAAATCACTTTTAAAGCTAAGGTAGATACTTCTGTGAAAAATAAAGGAATTAAGGGACATGGTGAGAGGGCGGGTAAGTGGAGCTGAGTCCAAGAAAGGATCAGCCGCGATCTTATTGAATGGCAGAGCAGGCTCAAAGGGCTGGACGGCCAACTCCTGCTCCTAGTTTGCATGTTCTTATACTGTATACAGTTCTGGCTGCTACACTACCAGGAGAATGTGGAGGCTTTGGGGAGGGTACAGAAATTGTTTACTAATATGTTGCCTGCTTTGGAGGATATTAGCTATGAGGAGAGATTGGATAAATTGGTATGTTTTCACTGAAACATCAAAGGATAAGGGGTGACCTGATAGGAGTTTACAAAATTATGAGAGTTATGGATAGAATGGAAAGTCCTTTTCTCAGAGTAGATATGTCAGTTACAAGAGGGATATAGGTTCAGGGTAATAGTGGAAAAATTTAAAGGAGATGTGAAAGGCAAAATGTTTTGCCCAGAGCGTGGTAAATGCCTGAAATGTGTCACCAAAGGAAGTTTTGCAGGTGAATAGAACAGCAACATTTAAAAGACATCTTGACAGATATATGAACAGGCAGAGAATAAAGGGATACAGACCATGTCGAGACAAAAAGTTTTTACTTCAGAAAGGCAACATGTGTCACCAGATTCTTGGTGGGCAGAAGGGCATGTTCCTGTGCTGTGCTGTTCTTTGTCCTGGAAACAGATCTGTTAGATGAAAGTATCCAAATAAGCCCAACACAAAAAACATTTGTACTAGATTTCACTTTTTAAAACCATTGCTGCAACAATAAAGTTAGAATTAATATAGATTAAGAATAATCCACCTAGCAATACTTGTATTGAGGAAAACCTATAAACTGCACTTAAAGTCGCTGATGCAACAAGGTTAAATCTCATTTGTTCCTCTGGCAATACGTGACGTGCAAGTGCAGTTTACAAAGTTTTTCCAAGCTGTGCTGTTCAATACTGCTTGTAATGCCTGGTCACATCCTCAAAAACCCTCAAAGATTTCTTTCCTAAATCTGTCAATATCAGATTCCATCAATCCAGTCAGAATCTGATTTCTGAGAAATAAGATTAAAACTAGGAAAGCCACTTCAGAAACTCCAAACCCGGAAACATAGACATCAGCCTTGAATCAAAATAAATATGCAGGCCTTGAACTCTTTGCAAGCCTCATGGCTCTCATCTCTTGGACAAATTACCCTCCTCTTGTGCCCACTTCATATATACACTGTGCCAGAATCTGAACAATTAGCACAACTCCAATGGGGTCAGGATATATCCAGCACAAATCCATAAGATGCTTCTTCTCAAGCCCAAAAACTGGTCTTCAAGACACAGAAAATTAGTCAGCCACAGATATGGAGAGTAGAAACCAATGATATTGGACAACTATCTCAGACAACTGAAAGCCATGCACTTGATTTGGTGCAAAATCTATGTTCTGGGTTTGGAGATCATACCTTTACCCAGCGTGAGTCAAGAAGATGACCAATTTTGTTGGGGACTGGTCTGACAGCACTCCATCTCTTATCTGCTTTTCACTAGCTTGGATGCAAGCAAGTGAATCATCAACTTCGACTTAGTCCCCAACATGACCATGAGCAATCTGCCTTTTTACAAAGGAATCTGAAAGATTTACAGAAACCTTTCACCTACAAGACACGAAGATCACTCAAGGCACAAAGTGGAAACTCCATGTATAAGATCAGCATTGCAATAGTGACTACATGTTGAAAAATAAAAGACTTAAAACTAGTTCAAATGGCTTTTGGGTGTCCTGAAGTCATGAAAAGTGCTAATTGAATGATAACTCTCTCAGTTTCTTTCCTTCTAATTATGAGATTTGGTATTAATCACCAAACTGAAATTACCTCCCATGATTTTTAAGACTTTCTCCCCTCTCAGAAGATGCACCATGCATATTCTCAATTGCCTTATTCTAGCAATAAAGTTTTATTGTAGCAATTGTTTGTGATAGTGGAGTGCCTTGGTGGGTAACTTGTTATGGACCAAGCCAGAGCCCCTCAAAACATTTCAAGGAAGCAGCCCAGATCCTAACTATGTTCATTGTTTTAAGCATGTGTAATGTGGACATTTCAGGAGGGATGCAGTTGGTCAAACCACGTAGTTTTAAACAAAACAGAATTTATTTACAAGATTGCCAAATTAAACACAAACAAAAGAGTACAGAACACTGAATAACGTAACCTTTCTGAAAACCCAACAGATCATTCCAACTTAATGATGCTGCTCCAAATACTTGCAACAATCCCTATAAACACCCCTTGGTACAAAAGATCAAATCAAACACAGGGTCTTACAGGAGAGTTGTCAGAAAGAGGAGGATCAGCATGGAGCTGTTTCTATTAGTCCAGCAGCTTTGATAACTGCCTGACTGCTTTCAGTGAGTAGCCAGACAAACCAAACAAAAGAATAGCTGAGCTGGGAGAACTGGCTACTCCCCTTTCATTGCGCAAGTGTTTGTTTTAAACTTAAAAGCCTTTTGTCTGAGGCAGTATCTGTTAGCTATCATCAAATTGGCCTTAAAACCCAACCAAGCCCAGACTTTTCGGAACCTGTGTTTTTCCAACCTCTTTGAAAAAAAAGCCAAGAACAACATCACCTTGTTAAAGGAGCAGCATCATCACAAGCAAAAGTGAAGATTACAAATCTGTGTGTTTAATTCTCTTCTCTTTACTTTTTCATCAAAGTAGAAAAGCTTTGTATACTAAGAATAAGCATGAAGGAAATTGAATGTAATTGCAAGGGAGATGGTGGATAAAAGTATATAAAGGGACTTCTTGCGACGACCATCTGAGGATGTCACGGGAACAGATGGGAAAGTGGAGCGCAGGCTAGGACCACATCTGTAGTGATCTGATTGAATGCTAGAGCAGACTCGAGTGTGAATTCTGCCATTGTTCTATTCTCACCTTGATGCCTCATTCACTGTTTAATCACTCTGATACTTGCTATGTGGAGTCTCTTGTTTAGTGGCTGTGTCTTTAATGATCATTTACCTGCTCTCAATCTTGATTAAACCAGCAGAAAAATGATCAGAATAATGAGCTGCTTGGTGACAACAGGATTTACCACAATGGTTCACTGTGCCCACGTTTGGATGGGCTGCCGATGACTCTCAAATGAGGTACCTCAATGATTTATCATATTTATGGAAGATTTTGCATGATATGAATTGGTAAAATAGTTTAGCAAATTGTTAAAACCAATTCTAAACAAGTTTTCCACATACATTTGAGTAATTCATTCAATTCTGTGTGATGAATTTGTCATGAAGCACTAGAGTAGAATGCTGGAAATCAAATCTCATTTTTCTCTGAGTCACCACAAATGTGAAAAACTAAAAATATCCCAAATTGCTTCTATTTGATGTTGTGATTCGAACTGATGTTATTCCAGCCGAGCAAGTCAAATACTAAGAGGAAGTGAGGACTGCAGATGCCGAAGGGTCAGAGTCGACAAGTGTGGTGCTGGAAAAAACAGCTCGTCAGGCCGCATCCGAGGAGCAGGAGAGTCGACATTTTAGACATTCGCCCTTCATTAGGAATGTGGAGAGGGAAAGGGGCTGAGAGACAAATAGGGGGGGTGGAGGTAGAGCTGGGGGTAAGGTCAGTGAGATGGCGATAGATGGGCGAAGGTAGGAGCTGATTGTGAAAAGTCGGTGGAGAGGGTGGAGAGGATAGGTGGGAAGGAAGATGGACAGTTCGGACAGGTCAAGAGGACAGTACCGAGTTGGAAGGTTGGATCCAGGATGAGGTGGGGGGAGGGGTGGGGACATTTGGAAACTGGTGAAGTCATATACTGGTCTGAAATCTGGCTTGATAGATCAGAATTTTGTTTTTGGTTTTAAAGAATGTCACGACTCACTGAGATAGCACAGACTGAAAATTTTTCTTTTATTCATGCGTGGAATGTAATGCTGGCTGGCATCCCGTGCCTGGTTACCTTTGAGGAGGTAATGGTGAGCTGCCTTCTTGAACCACTGCAGTCTACCTGCTGTGGGTTGACTCACAATGCTGTTCAGGAGTGATTTCAAAGCATTTGACGCAATGACAGTGAAGGAACTGTGATATTTTTCCAAGTGGCTTGGAATAGAACTTGCAGGGATTGGTTATCCCATGTATTTGCTGCCCTTATCCTTCGAGGTGGAACTGGCCTTGGTTTGGAAGGGGCTTTCTCAGGATATTTTATGAATTCCTGCAGTGCATCTTGTTGATAGTACATGTTGCTGCTCCTGAGTATTGGTGGTGGAGGGAGTGGATGTTTGCAGATGTGATGCCAGACAAGTAAGCTGCATTATCCTGGATGGTGTCAAGCTTCTTGAATGTTGTTGGAGCGGCACGAATCCAGGCAATTTGGGAGTATTTTATCACACTCCTGATTTGTGCCTTGTAGATGTTGGACAGGCATTTGACGAGTCAGGAGGTGAGTTGCTTGCTATAGTATTCCTAGCCCCTGGCCTGTTCTTGTAGCCACTGTGTTTATGAGTTTCTAGTCATTAGTAACCCAATAGATGTTGAAAAGCTGAGGCATTTAGTAATGGAATGTCCATTGAGTGTCAAAGGGTGGTGGTTGGATTATTTCTTATTGATGTTGGTCCTAGCCTGGAAATTATTTGATGCAAATGTTACTTGCCACTTGTCAAACCAAGCCTGGACATTGTCCAGATCTTGTTGCATTTTAACATAGACTGCTTCAGTGTCTGAGGAGTCACGAATGGTCTGAACATTGTGCCATCATCAGCGAACATCCCCATTTCTCATCTTACAATGGAGGGAAGGTCATTGATGAAACAGCTGAAGATGGTTAGGCCTAGGACATTACACTGAGGAGCTCCTGCAGAGATGTCTTGGAGCTGAAATAACTGACTTCCAAAAACCATGACCAACTTCCTATATGCCAGGTATGACTCCAACCAGCTGATATTTTACCCCGATACCCATTGATTCCAGTTTTGCTAGGGCTCCTTGATACCACACTTGGTCAACTGCAGCTTTGACATCAAGGGCTGTCACTCTCACCTCCAGCAATCAAAGTTTTACCTGCACATCCAACAATATCATTTATTGTACCTGTTGCTCCCGATGCGGTCTCCTCTACATTTGGGAGACTGGACGCCTCCTAGCAGAGTGCTTCAGGGAACATCTCTGGGACACCCGCACCAATCAAGCTCAACACTGTCCCCATGACTTGTCCTACCTGCCTATCTTCTTTTCCACCTATCCACTCCACCCTCTTCCCTGACCTATCACCTTCATCCCCTCCCCCGCTCACCTATTGTACTCTATGCTACTTTCTCCCCACCCCACCCTCCTCGAGCTTATCTCTCCACCCTTCAGGCACTCTACCTGTATTCCTGATGAAGGCCTTTTGCCTGAAATGTCTATTTTACTGCTCTTGGATGCTGCCTGAACTGCTGTGCTTTTCCAGCATCTGCAGTCATTGTTTTTACCTAAACAACAACTAATGCCTATTGAAAAGCCAGTCAAGCAACTCTCCAAGTACATGGGGCCGATTTGTCTTGAACTTTCTCTCTCTACTCCAATAAAGCAACTTTGGATATACAACTCACACTGTGGTCCAGTAACTTGTTTTTAAAACTGTAAACACCTTACACAATTTCCTTGGTTTAAAGCTGTATCATTTCCAATTTCCACATTGTTTCCATAGTTCAAAGAAAGGTAGTCTTTACATGCCTCCACCCTGAAAACAGATGAAAACCATGTTTCATCACAAGGTTGAAAAATCCTCCAGTGCAGTTTAAGCCATTCAGCCCATCAAGTCTGCACTGACCCTCTAAAGATCATCCCACACAGACCCATGATTTTTATATTCTGGAAAAGTTATTGTCTCTGGTCCTATTTTCACATACCATATAAAATATACAAAGATTGTGGATTAAACATACTGTAGCACAAAAGAAAGCTTTCAAATTTTCCAGTTTAAAATTTGACTGGATTAAACACGTGCAATTTTTGCAGCAAAACGTATTTCTCAAAAACAGGAAATTCTGTAATCTTTTTGCATCCAGACTCTTCAAACTGTTTTGATCCCAGTTGAATTTAACACGAGGCAGGACAGATCCCAGACTGTAACCTGGCTCAATAGATCAGATTTTCTTTTGGCTTTAACAACTTGATCTTAAACTGAAACAAAACATGCTGCAGTTACAAGTTGAACAATACAACCGAAGTCTACTGTACAAAAGAAATGAAGATAAAATAGAATGAACTAAACTATTTATAGATTACAGAAATTTAAAATACAATCCCATTGATCCCCAAATTCCTCCTATATAGTACTCACATCAAAGAGAATTCCTTTCTATTTCACATCTATAAGGTTTAATTGAGTCATGCCTTTAATGTTTCAACTTAAGAATCCTATGGCTTCTTCCTGGAACCTTCATACAGGCTCAAAATCAACATTCAATCATTTCATTGCTGAACATTTTTCAGTTTCAAATAACACCTTCACAATTTCAAGCAAATACCTCTGCACTGAAACTTCTGAACAAAACTTCTTACACCGAGGTAACTTTTTTTAGCAGTCCTGAGCTACATCCCTTTCTCAGGAGCAACTGTTAGGCCAAGTAAGGAGCAACTTAAACATTCAGCGTCAGCCAAGACTTCTGAAAACTGCCTATCCGAAAAGCTTTTTGGAGCTCTGCATATTTCCACCCAGTCAAATAGACAACCCTAGAATCTTCTATCTGAAAGCTTGGTAAGACCATTAGATTCCCCTATCGGTCAAGAATCTATCTATCTCAGCCTTAAATATACACAAGGACTCTGCCTCCTCAGCTCTCTCTGTGGCAAGGAATTCCAAAAACTCTCAACCCTCTGAGAGAAGAAATTCCTCATCATCTCAGTCTTGAATTTGGCACCTCTAATACACTACATCGTTTACTTTGTTTGCTCAAAACTCTCCCAAAACAAACAAATACCTATTTCTTTCTCTGAATTATTACTCTCGGATTGTTTAACAACGAATGGCGATAGATGTATCTTTATGTTAATCATTAAACCCTACAAAATATGCAGAAAACCAATTTGCCTCCAGTTCAAAATTCAGACTGTAAAATTAATGACAATAAAATATAGATAAATCACACATCTTACATCACACTCCAAATAAAAATAATATGAAGCATGTACTCCATTCAATTGCACAGATTCTGGGGACAACTGATCAATGGTGCATTTCTCATGGACCTGCCTTTGAACAAAATATTCTGACAACTCCTATGTTGTGAAACTTGATAGGATTCAGAAAAATTTACAAGATTGTTGCCAGGGTTGGAGGATTTGAGCTATAGGGAGAGGCTGAATGGGCTGGGACTGCTTTCCTTCACGTGTTGGAGGCTGACCTTGTAGAGGTTTATGAAATCATGAGGATCATGGATCGGATAAATAGACAAGCTCTTTTCCCTGGGATGGGGGGAGTCCAGAACTACAGGGGATAGGTTTATGGTGAGAGGAGAAAGACTTAAAAGGGACCTGAGGAGCAACTTTTTCACAGAGAGGGTGGTGCATGTATGGAATGAGCTGCCAGAGGAAGTGATGGAGGCTGATACAATTACATTATTTAAAAGGCATCTGGATGGGTATATGAATTATAAAGGTTTAGAGGGATATGGGCCAAGTCCTGGCAAATGGGACAAGATTATTTTCGGATGACTGGTCAGTATGGATGAATTGGACTGAAGGGTTTGTTTCTGTGCTGTACATCTCTATGACTCCATGAACTGTTCCCTGGTGAATTGTCCATGCCAATGTCTCAATTGATTGGACTCCACTTACCAACAAATGAGCAATGTTTTCTCACAAAAGATACATAAATTGATGTTCTCCTCAAAATTTGGTTTTGTTGTGTCTGCCCTGATGAAAATAAGATGAAATGCTTTTGAAGTTTGGCTGTTTTTTTTTCCAGCAAGACTTGTTCTTTGTTACCAAGTGACTAATTGGTTAAGGATTATTGTACTTTGGGTTTGGATCTTGTCTTGGTGGTTTTCAACCACATAAATTCTGGGGACACAGCCCAACAAAACGTCTGCAGAGAAGGTGTATTTTTATGAGGGAGTGCTTTTCCATGCTGAGACCTTCGTTATCATAATGAGTCCTTCCACATCCTTGGTAAACATTCTGTACAATCAATTAGAGCTTCTCAAAGAAAAAATTTCAGCCAAACCAGTTTCTATTTAAAACATCAGAACCTGATTGATGGATCTCCTGAGAGGCAATTAAGATGGTTGGAGCTTGAAGAGACATTTGCTCACGGAGTAATATAATCTATTTATATGAAGAAATGACAAAGCTGCCTCTTTACACAATGTGGAACCAAAGCACCTTTATCTGTGTGCTCTCACCCCACTCTTCTGAGCATTTTAAGATCATAAGACCATAAGACTCAGGAGTGGAAGTAAGGCCACTTGGCCCATTGAGTCCACTCTGCTATCTAATCATGGCTGATGGGCATTTCAACTCCACTTTCCTGCACTCTCCCCGTAGCCGTTAATTCCTTGCGAGATCAAGAATTTATCAATTTCTACCTTGAAGACATTTAATGTCCAGGCCTCCACTGCTCTCTGTGGCAATGAATTCCACAGGCCTACCACTCTCTGGCTGAAGAAATGTCTCCTCATTTCCATTCTAAATTGACCCCTTCTAATTTTAAGGCTGTGCCCATGGGTCCTAGTCTCTCCGCTGAACGGAAACAACTTCCCAGCATCCACCCTTTCTAAGCCATGCATTATCTTGTAAGTTTCTATTAGATCTCCCCTCAACCTTCTAAACTGTAATGAATACAAACCCAGGATCCTCAGCCGTTCATTGTATGTTAGGCCTAACATTGTCTCAGCATGCTCCTGCCCCACTGAACTCATCTCTACCTACCTCGACACTGTCCTATCCTCCCTAGTTCAGGAACGCCCCACATATGTTCGAGACACCACCCACGCCCTCCACCTCCTCCAAGACTTCCGTTTCCCCGACCCCCAAAGCCTCATCTTCACCATGGATATCCAATCCCTCTACACCTCCATCCGCCATGACCAGGGCCTCCAAGCCCTCCGTTTTTTCCTCTCCCGACGTCCCCAACAGTACCCTTCAACCGACACTCTCATTCGTTTGGCCGAACTGGTCCTCACCCTTAACAATTTCTCCTTCGAATCCTCCCACTTCCTCCAGACCAAAGGGGTAGCCATGGGCACACGTATGGGCCCTAGCTATGCCTGTCTCTTTGTTGGCTACATAGAACAGTCAATCTTCCGTAATTACACCGGCACCACTCCCCAACTCCACTACATTGATGACTGCATTGGCGCCACCTCGTGGGTTGTTAATTCAAGATATTTTATGCCTATAAAATCTCGTAAGGCTATTCAAACAGTGATACAATAATCCAATGTAGATTTTGATTATTTCATGCATTGCAGATTGTGATCTCTCTCTTTTTGGTTAGAACCAATGTTCATGTTATCTACATCAGTACATTCTATCTGGACATTCAGCAGCAGCCTTTTTACCTCCCTGAAAAGGGGTCATTGAGGCCAATTGTGGTATCCTGACTAATTGAGCTGGCAGTTTTCTTCTTGTAGATTACAGTTTGTGCTGTGATGGTTAGCTATGCATTAAGTATTGGTATGCATTAAGTACTTTCCCCTGCCACCGCAGGAACTGTTAAACCTGTGCCCACACCTCCTCCCTCACCTCCATCCAAGTCCCTAAAGGAGCCTTCCACATCCATCAAAGTTTACTTGCACATCCACTAATATCATTTATTTTATCCGTTGCTCCCGATGCGGTCTCCTCTACATTGGGGAGACTGGGCGCCTCCTAGCAGAGCGCTTTAGGGTACATCTCCGAGACACCCGCACCAATCAACCAAATCGCCCCGTGGCTCAACATTTCAACTCCCCCTCCCACTCTGCCAAGTACATGGAGGTCCTGGGCCTCCTTCAGTGCCGCTCCCTCACCACCAGACGCCTGGAGGAAGAACGCCTCCTCTTCCGCCTCGGAACACTTCAACCCCGGGGCATCAATGTGGACTTCAACAGTTTCCTCATTTCCCCTTCCCCCACCTCACCCTAGTTCCAAACTTCCAGCTCAGCACTGTCCCCATGACTTGTCCTACCTGCCTATCTTCTTTTCCACCTATCCACTCCACCCTCCTCCCTGACCTATCACCTTCATCCCCTCCCCGGCTCACCTTTTGTACTCTATGCTACTTTGTCCCCACCCCACCCTCCTCGAGCTTATCTCTCCACGCTTCAGGCTCTCTGCCTTTATTCAGGCTTTTCCAGCACCACTAATCCAGAATCTGGTTTCCAGCATCTGCAGTCATTGTTTTTACCTACCATTCCAGGGATCATCCGTGTGAATCTCCACTGGACAAGCTCCAGTGCCATTATGTCCTTCAAGAGGTGTGGGGCCCAAACTTAGACACAGTATTCTAAACGGGTCCTAACGAGAGCTTTATAAAGTCTCAGAAGCACATCACTGCTTTTATATTCCAACCATCTTGAGATAAATGACAACATCACATTCGCTTTCCTAATCACGGACTCAACCTGCAAGTTAACCTTTAGAGAATCCTGGACTAGCACTCCCAGATCCCTTTGTACTTTGATTTTATGAATTTTCTCACCATTTAGAAAATAGTCCTTGCTTGTATTCTTTTTTCCAAAGTGTAAGTCCTCACATTTGCTCATGCTAAATTTCATCAGCCATTTCCTAGACCACTCTCCTGAACTGTCGAAATCTGTCTGCAGCTTCCCCACCTCCTCAGTACTACCTGCCTGTCCACTCAACTTCGTATGATTGGCAAACTTCACCAGAATGCCCCCAGTCTCTTCATTCACATCATTAATATAAGTTGAACAGCTGCAGTTCCAACGCTGAACCCTGCGGGACACCACTTGTCACTGCCATTTTGAAAAAGGACCTTTTATCCCAACTCTCTGCCTTCTGTCAGACAGCAAATCCTCAATGCATGCCAGAAGCTCACCTTGAACATCAGGGGCCCTCACCTTACTCAGCAGCCTCCCGTGAGGCACCTTATCAAAGGCTTTTTGGAAGTCAGATAGATAACATCCACTGGGTTTCCCTGGTCGAACCTACTTGTTACCTCTTCAAAGAATTCTAACAGGTTTGTGAGGCACAACTTTCCCTTACTAAATCCATGCTGACTTGTTGTAATACAACCCTGAACTTCCAGGAATTTAGAAATCTCTTAATGATGGATTCTAGAATTTTACCAACAACGGAGGTTAGGCTAATCGGCCTATAATTTTTCATCTTTTGTCTTGATCCTTTCTTGAACAAAAGGGTTTTCCAATCATCTGGGATTTTCCCTGACTCAAATGACTTTTGAAAGATCACAACCTACGCCTCTGCTATTTCCTCAACCACCTCCCTCAGTACTCTAGGATGTAACTCATCGGGACCAGGAGATTTGTCAATTTTTAGACCTTGTAGCTTTTCTAGCACTTTCTCTTTTGTAATGACTACCATACTCAACCCTGTCCCCTGACTCTCCAAAGTTGTTGGGATATTACTCATCTCTTCCACTGTGAAGACTGATGCAAAGTACTTATTAAATTCTTCAGCTGTTTCCTTATCTCCCATCGCTAACCTTCCAGCATCAATTTGGAGCCGCCCAGGTTACTTTTGCTTCTCGTTTATTTCTTAAGTATTGAAAGAAACTTTTACTATCATTTCTAATATTACTGGCTAGCCTACCTTTATATTTGATCCTCTCCTTCGTTATTTCTCTCTTTGTTATCCTCTGTTGGTATTTGTAGTCTTCCCAATCTTCTGATTTCCCAGTGCTCTTGGGCACTTTATAGGCTCTCTTGTTCTCTTTGATACATTTCCTGACTTCCTTTGTCAGCCATGATGTCTAATTCCCCACCCCCCCCACTTCTTTTCTTTAAGATGAACCTCTGTATTGTGTCCTCAGTTACACCCAGAAACTCCCGCCATTGTTGCTCGACTGTCTTTCCTGCTTGGCTGTGCTTCCAGTTGATTTTCATCAATTCCTCTCTCATGCCCTTGTAATTAGCTTTGTTTAACTGTAACACCATTACATCCGATTTTGCCTTCTCTCTTTCAAACTGCAGACTGAACTCGACCATATGATGATCGCTGCCTCCTAAGTGTTCCCTTACTTTAAGATCTTTTATGAAGTCTGGCTCATTACACAACACTCAGTCCAGAATAGCCTGCTCCCTCACAAGCTGTTCCAAAAAGCCATCCTGTGAGCATTCCATGAATTTCCTTTCTTTGGATCCACCGGCAACATTATTCACCTAGTCCACCTGCACGTTGAAGTCCCCCATGATCACTGTGACCTTGCCTTTCTGACAGGCCCTATCTATTTCCTAGTATATCTTGTTCTCCTGGTCCTGACCACTGTTAGGAGGTCTGTACACACTCCCATTAAGGTCTTTTTGCCTTTGTGGTACCTCAACTCCACCCACACAGACTCCACATCATCGGAACCTATGTTATTTGTGCCATGGATTTAATTTCATTCTTAACTAACAAGGCCACCCCACCTCCTCTGTTCCCTTTTGCAAGGATTTGCATTTGCAGAGAATGCCTTTGATTCGTGGCACAGCCAAATGGATTGTTGAACATAGCTCTCAATATGCAGCATACATAGATCCATTCAACATTTCATTTTGATTTCATTCCAAGTTGAATTTTGTCTGTTGCTGGGTGGCTATTTCAGCTGTGATTCGATGGAAAACACTTTCTTCATCTGAGCGCTCGAGTTGGTTCAAGTTGCAACTCAACAAGCTGGAGTGAAATATTGAAGCAAATGCTAATGGTGCAGAGGAAATGCTGCACTTCTGAATTGTCTTTCAGAAGTGAGTTAAACGAAGAACACCCCTTCCCTCTCAAGTTGAGCATGAAAGATTCCACAGCAGTACAGTGCATCAATAAAAAGAAGGGAGAAAAACAGAAATTTCTGGAAAAGCTCAGCAGGTCTGGCAACACCTGTGCAGAGAAATCAAACATTTCATATCCAGTGATCCTCCTCAGAACTGGGAAAGGGTCACTTGGCCCAAAGATATTTCATTTCTTTCCACAGATGTTGCCAGACTTGCTGAGCTTTTCCAGCAATATCTGTTTTTGTTTCTGATTTCCAGCATCTGCAGTTCTTTTGATTTTTATTGAGAAAAAGAAAGGATTCTTTCAAGTGTTGACCATATTTGTCCCTCAACCACCATCGTTGAAATCAATTTAAAGAAACAAACATTTGTATTTCATTGACACCCATCCAAACCACAGGATGTACCAAAACACTTCACACTAAATTAATGATCTTTGAAGCACAGCGAGATCCCACAACAGCAATATGTTTGTGATTAGAATAGTTAGATGTTAATTTTTGACCATGACAGACTGATTGGACTGAAGCACCTTTTTCAGTGCTGTAGATCTCTCTGACTCTGACCATATAATCATGATTTGTGACGTTGCTCAAGGGATAAGTATTGACCAGGTCAATAGGAAGGTGTCTCCTGCACTTCTTTGAAACAGTGGCCATTGGATCTTTCACGGTCAGCAGAGAGGGTAGATGGGGCCATGGGTCAGCAACTCATCTGAAAGACATCACCTCTGGTGTTGCAGCATTTTCTCTAATACATTATTGATCGACTTGCCTTTTAATGCTGCGATTAATGTGGCTGTCGGTCTGACAACAGGCGAGGTAGTCTGTACTCTACCAGGGCTATTTGTAAAAGTACATTCTTTAAACTGACTCCTCAGGCAGTAAGTAATCACTTATGCCATCATCCACCAGACCCTTCTTGCACTTCACCAACTTCTCCTCTTCCAACCCGAATGTCATTAAGACTTACCCTTGTTTGGAGCTCATTCATCCAGGGAAAAACTTAACTAATCAAATCACTGCATGATTTTAAAATCTACTCTCTGATCTCCCTGTGACTGTGAAGTCCTAGACTCTTCTCCAAATGAACACAGTATTTGGAGATAGTGGAAAGGATATTTAGTTAGTTCTGTTTCATACCTGCTGCACGCACAGAGTGGTACAGCACTTTGCCCTACCATGTCTGTGCTGACCATGATGCCATTCTGAACTCACCCCATCTGCCTGAACCTTGTCTATATTCCTCTGTTCCCTGCCTAATCATGTGTCTGTCTAAATGCCTGTTCAACTTTATTGACATATCAGCTTCTGCCATCTCCCTCAGTGGTGCATTGCAGGCAACTACCACCCTCTATGTAAAAACATGCCCTGCGCATCTCCTTTCAACTTTCCCACTCTCACTTTAAACCAATGTCCTCCAGTATTTGATATTTATTTGGGAAAAAGGCCTCAACTATCCACCATATCCATGCATCTCATAATTTTATATCCTTCAGTTAGCTCACCCCTCAGCCTCCGACACTCTACAAAAACAATCCAGAACAACCTAAGGCTTCAGCAATCTCCTCCCTTGCCTCCCTAAGTATTCTGGGAGAGATCCCATCAGTAGCTGGAACCTTATCTATCTTCATGTTTTTCACGACATGTTCTTAATATCAACATGCCCCTCTCTAAAATTACCATCATCCATGTCTTTCAACATGGTGAATACTGATGGGAAGTGCTTATTGAGGGCCTCACCCATTCCCTTAGCTACATGCATACATTCTCTTCTTTATCTTCAAATGGACATAATCTTTCCCTAGTTAGCCACTTGCTCCTAATAGACCTGTAAAATGCCTTCAGATTCTCCTTGACCTTACTTGCTGAGAACATTTCACGGCCTCTTCTACTCCTCCTAACTTCTTGTTTAAGTCCTTTTCTGCTTCCTTTATATTTCTCAAGGGCCTTGCTTGATTTCAGTTTCCTAAATCTTACACATGCTTCCTTTTTCCTTTTTGATGAAACTTTCACCATCTCTTGGTATGAATCTTGCCTTCCTTATCTTTCTTCATCTTCTGAAGCTAACTCACACTTATGAATGTGACTTCCTGAAACCAAGAAGAACATAATTTGTTGACTGCAGAATCATTATCAGTTTAATTTGTACTGCATGAATTAATAGTGGATTATATAGATTGTAATGGCTAAGAAATACAATATTAATGAATGGTACATGGACATCCAAAGCAGCTCTTTTTGAAATTATTGCTGCTGTGATCCATTTGACATTTAAAACGCCATGCTAATTACGAGCTCTGGACCTTTATGCACAGGGACTCCTTCACAACCCTCAACTTCCTCACAGTTGCAGCTTGAACTTGCTCTCATACTCACTGAGCTTGCATTTGGTGTGTGAACTGGAGCCACAGAAAAATAAATGGTCACCTGAGTAAGTGGTCGGGCTTCAAAGCCAATCCTGGCCACAACTCCAATTCCTCATTGGGACACTGCTCCTAAATCTCTGCACTTTCAGAAAATCAGCACTGTCAAAGGGTCAGTACTGAGGAAGTGCTGTACTGTCAGAGGGTCAAGACTGAGGGAGTTTTTGCTGTCAGTTTGCTGAGGGAGTACCACAGTGTTAGAAGGTCAGCACTAAAGGAGTACTACACTGTTTTGGGGTCAGTTCTGCAGCAGCATTGCACAGTTGAAAGGTGAGTTCTGAGGAAGCACTATCTGTCAGGACAACTTAAAAAGACGGCTGCATTGTTGCAGGAACAGTACTGAGGAAAAGATTGGCTGTCAGAGAAACAGTCTTTGCGATGAGATCTTCAATTAGGTCCTCTCAAGCAGATAGATAAGATCCACCTGCACCAGTTTGAACACAAGCAAGGATGTCTCTCCATGGTCCTGAGTCAGTATTTGTACTTAAGAACAGATTACTTAAGAACAGGGGCTTACTGTGCACAAATTGCTGTTTCCTGCAGTACAACAGTCACTGAACATCATTTCTCTTCCTCTGTCCTCTGAGACATGTGACCTTACTGATACTGACCTACCTGCCAGTGGAAACAGTTCCACCTCATTTGCTGTACCAACTCCCTGCATGATTTTTATCCTTTGATTAAATCTAATCTGAACTCTCTGCAAGGGATAGATAAAGAACAATAAAGATCTGATGTTCGTCAGAGTTATTATTGGGTGCATACTTTATGCATTGGTATGGTGTTTATCTGAGCAGTACTTTAGCAGGAGTACTAATCTATTCAAAGTCAGTGGGTTAATGCCTTCAGTAAATTGCAGAGCCGAGAATCTCACACAAACACATTACACATTCAGCTGCAAAAATTGCCAACATTACCTTCTAGCTTTAAGTTCATTTTGTAGAGTCCATTAAGCAGAGAAGTGAATCGAGTTTCTACAACTGCAGGTGCATTTGGACTCAGGCTGACAAATCTGGGAGGCTTCCAGGTCCAAAAATGAATGCTCTGTTCATGATTCATCACAGATCGCAGCAAAGATGCTCACAAGCATTAGGTCTTTTGACAGGAGTAAAATTTCAGCCTTTAGTGCCGGATTCAAAAAAAACTTCCTGATTGATGTCAAAGAACATTGGCAATTCTGTGGGGCCTTTTGTAACCTCAAAATGACCAAAGATACCTACAATCAATTGAGTGCTTTAAAAGTGGAATCACTGTTTCAGTATCAGAAACAAGCACAGCCAATTTCTGCACAGCAAGTTACCACCAACAGTAATATGATCAAGACTAGTTAATTTGTTTCTTGTGAAGTTAATTGGTGAGGAAGTCGGGTTCTCAATGCAGAAGGGCGAACCCTCCTCAGATTTCGTGACCATCTGAGAGGGCAGAAATATCACTTTGACATCTCATCAGCATTAGTGACAAGGCAGCAATCCCTCAGTATCGCATTAGACATGAAACTGGATTTTGCACTGAAACCTGCATGGCTGCATTTTTTTTATATATCAATGAAATTTAGATTAGATTAGATTACATTACATTACGGTGTGGAAACAGCCCTTCGGCTCAACAAGTCCACACCGACCCGCCGAAGCGTAACCCACCCATGCCCCTACATTTACCCCTTAACTAACACCGACCCTGCACATCCTTGGACTGTGGGAGGAAACCGGAGCACCCGGAGGAAACCCACGCAGACACGGGGAGAACGTGCAAACTCCACACAGTCAGTCGCCTGAGGAGGGAATTGAACCCGGGTCTCTGGCGCTGTGAGACAGCAGTGCTAACCACTGTGCCACCGTGCCGCCCAAATTTACTCTGTGAACATAAAGGCTTCTCTCAGTGGTAGCCAAGGAGATAGTGGATGCTATGGTGATCATCTTTCAAGTTATTGCAAATTTTAGAATGGTACTAAGGATGAGAATGTAGCATATATCACCCCATTATTTATAAAGGGAAGGAAAGGGGAAAAAAGGGAACTTCAGTCCTGTTAGCCTTGCATTAGTCATGGGAAAATGCCAGCATCTGACAAAAAGGATGTGACCAATGGATAATTGAATAATAATGATCTGATTACATGTAAACACACAAGTTAGGAACAGAAGTAGGCCATTTAGCCCCTCAAGCCAGCTTTGCAAGTCAATGAGATTGATTTGTTTGCATCCTGAATACCATATTCTTATTTCTCATCAAAAATCTCACCTTACAAGAATATATTTACCTCTGCCTTAAAAATATTCAATGACCGACCCCGCCCCCCCATCTACGCCACCTTCTGAGGCACCTATTTCCAAAGCATCACAATAGTCTAAGAGAAAAATGCATCCCCATCTCAATCCTAAAAGTCTTAAGCAGCGCGTCTTCCCTGTGGACTGAGTGACTCGAGGGAATATCCTTCCCATGGCCACCTTGTCAGAAGTATTTTGCATCTTACACTTCAATCAAGTCACCCTCACTTTTCTAAATCCTGCACTCTTCAGAACTTCAGAGGAAGCAAGTCCAGACTGTCCAACCTTTTCTCATAACACAAGCTGCTTGTTCCATATCACCAAGTTAACCTCCTGTGAGCCTCCTCCAACACCTTTCCATGCTTTTTTGAATAAGGCAGCTAAAACTGTACATAATCTTCAAGATGTGGTCTTACCAATGCCTCTTTAATTGAAACATCTTCACTTTTATGTTCAATTTCTCTCATACTAATGGATGGCATTTCATTAGCCTTTTCAATTATTTGCTGTAACTGCTTCACTTTTTGTGACCTTTCTGCCCCTCAGAATTCTGTGTTGTTCTCCATTTAAGTACTTCTCTGCTTAAATGTTCATCCTGCCGAAGTATATCTGTCTAAATCCAGGAATCGGCACAAAAGAGACGAATGACCTAAGTTCAGAAAACAAAAATATGTAAACAGTTTGGGTCAAACTGAAAAATGATGATGGTAATAAGTCATGGATGGGAATGTTGTACGGACCCTCTAATAATAACATGAGGGACAAAGGAAGAAATAATGATAATTTGTTAGAATGGTTTGGTGACATTCATGGAAGATTGTAATCTTCATTTTGGACCGGAAAATGCAGATGGATAATGCAAGTCTTGGTGATGAGTTTTCAAGACAGTTTCATATGACAGCATGTTCCGGAGCCAACCAGAAAGCAGGCTATACCAGATCCTGTGTTGTGCTGTAAAAGAAGATTGATAACAATCTATAATGAAGGCATCCACAGGTTGCATTTTATATTCAGTTTGAGGGGTAGAGAAGTGAGTCTGACAGTAAATTTTTAAATTTAATTCAGGGCAGTTATCAGGCTATGGAAGCAGAGCTTGCTAAGATGAATTGGCAAATGATGTTCAAGGATAGATCAATAAAGACGCAGTGGCAGACATTTAAGGGGATATTGCAGAATATGCAGAATTGATAGTGCTCTTTTGGCGCAGTGCTCATGTCCCTATCTCTGGGTCAGATGTTTCAGCTTTAAGTCACATTAGCTCCAGAGGTGTCAGAACGTGTCTGAACAGGTTGATTTAAAAAATCTACATAGAATAGATATATTCTAACAAGCAGGAAAAAGTTTTAGAGACAAACCCATCATCCATAGCGTAACTAGTGAGTTTCCTCTGGGTGCTCCGGTTTCCGCCCACAATCCAAAGATGTGTAGGCCAGGTGAATTGGCCATGCTAAATTTTCGATAGTGATAGTTGCATTCATCAGGGGTAAATGTAGGCTAAGGGAATGGTCTGGGTGGGTTACTCTTTAGAGGGTCGAAGTAGACTTGTTGGGTCGAAGGGTGTGTATCCATACTGCAGAGAGTCTAATCTAATCTAAAAGGAAAAGTATAAAGTTTCCAAAGTCTAGTGGCAGTTCAGAAATATTTAAAAAAGAATGACCAAAAGACGAAAGAAAAATTCATGTGTGAGAGAATGCAAGCTGGAAAGATAAAAACCGTGAGAGTTTCCATGAATATGTAAAGAAGATAAGAGTTAACAAAGTGATGGTTGGTCTTAAACAAAGTCAGACTGGAGAATAAAGAAATGGCAGATTAATTGAACAGGTATTTTCCATTTATTTTCACTGTAGGATATTCAAGTAACTTCCAAGAAACAGCTACAAATTAGGAAATGGTACAGCATGAGTACCTCAGGGAAATCATGATCACCAGAGAAGTGGCATTGAGTAAATTGTTGGAGCTGTTGATTGGCGAATGGCCAGGTCGTAATGAATTTCATCAAGAATCTTAAAAGAAGTGTCCAGTGAGGTTATTGATGCATTGATTGTTATTTACCAAACCTGCCTTGATTTGGGGATGATCTGATTTGATTGGGAGATAGTGAATGTAATTGCTTTATTTAAAAATAAAGAAATACAGAAGATGGGAAACTATAGGTCAATTGGCTTAACATCTGTCACAGGCAAGGTGTTAGAAGCTAGGACGATGGCAGAAGATTACAGTTCAGGGTAACCGGGCAGAATCAACATAGTTTTGTGAAAGGGAAATCATGTTTGTCCAATCTTTTGGAGTAGAAAGTGAGGTCTGCAGATGCTGGAGATCAAAGTTGAAACTTTATTGCTGGAACAGCACAGCAGGTCAGGCAGCATCCAGGGAACAGGAGATTCGACGTTTCGGGCACAGGCCCTTCTTCAGGAATCTTTTGGAGTGGCAACACATGCTGTGGACAAAGAGAAACCAGTGTATGTACTGTGTGTAGGTTTCCAGAATGCACATGATTAGATGTCACATCGCATGTCATTGTGGAAAACAAAGCTCATGGTGTTGGAGGCATCAAATTAGCATGAATTAAAGATTGGATAGCTGACAGGAAGGAGACTGTAGAATTTTCTGCAAATGTTAATGGGGCTTTTTCAGGTTGGCAAGATGTAATCAGTAGGAGAAAGTGAGGACTGCAGATGCTGGAGATCAGAGTCAAAACGTGTGGCACTGGAAAAGCACAGCAGTCATAATTATTGCGCTACTGCGATTGGTGGTGGGCCCTCACCTGTTTACAATTCATATAAATGACTGAGATGAAAGGATGGAACATATGTTTGCCAAGGTAGAAAGTAAATTATGATGAGAATATCAAGATACTACATAAATATATGTCTTGTTTAAGTGAGTGGGGAAAGGTGAGAAGAGAATATGGGAAAATGTGAAGTTGTCCATTTGACAGGAAAATGGCATTTGGCAATAAAAACAAAACCATATCATCTTAGTGGAGAGAGATTGCAGAGGGGACTGGCTGTCCTTGTGTATGAATCACCAAAGGTTAGTTTGAAGGTAATTAAGAAACTTAATAGAATGTTACCATTTATCATGAGAGGACTTGAATACAAAAGTAGGGAGGTTATGCATCAGCAACACAGGGCACTGGTCAGAGTACATCTGGAGAACTGTGCACAGTGCTGGTCACCTTAATTAGGAAAGAGTGTAATTGCATTAGAAACAATTCGGCGAAGATTTACCTGACTATGGCCTGGAATGTAGCAGATTGGTTTTCAGGCTGGGTTTCTATCCACAGGAGTGAAACAACAAAATTCTGAAGTGTCTTAACAGAGTAGATGTTGTGTAACTATTTTCTTATTCATTTACGATGAGGGCATTGTTAGCTAGGCAACAATTTATTGCCAATCCCAGAGGAAAGTTCAGAGTCAACCACCTTGCTGTGCGTCTGGAGCCGCATGATGGCCACACCAGATAAGGATGGCAGTTTCCTTCCCTCAAAGACATCTGTAAACCAGATGGGTTTTGCAACATCAACAATGGCTTTCATAGTTATCATTAAACTCTTAATTCTACAGTTTTATTCAATTCAAATTCCACAGTCTGCAATGGTAGGTTTCAAACCCAGGTCCACAAAACATTACCTGGGGTTTTGGATAAACAATCCAGTGATATTACCACTAGGCCATTGCCTTCCCTTCGTATGGAGTATCCAAAGCAAGGGATCACTGTTTGTGAGAAGATTTGTAGCTCGGGTGCTCGTTGTTATGGTTCTGTTCGCCGAGCTGGGAATTTGTGTAGCAGACATTTTGTCCCCTGTCTAGGTGACATCCTCAGTGCTTGGGAGCCTCCTGTGAAGTGCTTCTGTGATGTTTCCTCCTGTGTTTATAGTGGTCTGTCCCTGCCGCTTCCGGTTGTCAGTTCCAGCTGTCCACTGCAGTGGCCGGTATATTGGATCCAGGTCGATGTGCTTATTGATTGAATCTGTGGATGAGTGCCATGCCTCTAGGAATTCCCTGGCTGTTCTCTGTTTGGCTTGTCCTATAATAGTAGTGTTGTCCCAGTCAAA